>NC_137810.1:36122695-36222695 GCF_963921795.1 Nannobrachium achirus
GAACCTATTCTTATTATCTATTCTTTTAACTCTTCAATAACTGTTTTGAATTGCAGGACAGTCATATTACTTGGATCAAAGTTCTTTATTTCCATGTAACAGCAGCACACTGCTTGCTATGCATTAGTTACAGTATATCATACAAGACTTCTAATAATGACACCTACTCTTGTCTCTCTCTCGGTGTGTGTTATCCTGTGTGCATTGATGTCTATTATTTGACACAGGCAAGGTGTGACTGCTTAAATCCATTCCCCCCTACTTACTTAATGCTCTTCATGTTGTAAAGCCATGTAATGCATTAGTGTATCATCTATCATGTAATATGATAATACGTCCTTTATATATGATAATATGTCCTTTACATTGATGAAAATAAACCAAACAACATTGCATTTTCAGGATTAGTGAATCCTGAAGCAGGAGGCTTTACAGCCCTCGAACACATTGCGATATCAGTGCCATGCTTCCTGAAAAGGTAACCGGGAAAGTGTTTGGAAGAGAGAAGGGTGAAGTCACATTTGTCACAGTGCAAGAGCATTTGTTTCTCAAAGTGCGGTCCGGGGACCCCCAGGGGTCCTTGAGGGAGTTCCAGGGGATCCCCTAGCCTAATGCATGTCAAACTGTGAGTCCTTGAAATTAAAATGGTTGGGAATCACTGCTATAGAGTGTTACAAATCTCTTCTTATGGGGAACCCTGGTATATGTTTTCAAATGGGGGTCCGCGGGGCTATAAAGTGTCAATTTGGGGGTCCTTGACATGAAAAGGTTTGAGAATCACTGGCATGGAGAGTGAGAACAGCTGGGTTTGCACGGTCACAGCACCACCCCGTCACAACCACACGTCTCTAAAATGGGTTCCCCCCAAGACACTGACAAACACAGGGCCACTAACCACAGAGATTGGGTCACTGAAGCCTGTCAGAATATCATGCCACCATGTCCTTCATGTGAAGGGGAGATTAACAAGGACTGGGTGGCACCAGTGATGATTCTACCCCTGTCTTTAGTGAAGTAGGCAGTGGGCATTGTGCCAGACTTGCGTGGCATGTTATTTTACCCATGTGTGAGATCTCAGAGGGTCTTATGCCAAAGGCCTCACACTATGGTCAGTGGGATATCTTAATTACAAAGTCTAATTACATAATTTATATCCACCCCCTCCCCACTCTCTCTCTCATGCCGGTCGGTTACTGTGGGAGGCATTGCCAGTCAATACCCATATTGCTATAGGGTTGCTTGCTGGAATGGAAATGCATGGAAAACAGTTGTACAGAGACCATTAGAAAGGAGGTCTCTTTTAGTTGTATAATGCACCGTCAATTACATCTAATTACCATAAGACTAAAGCTGACTGTAGATTGCCAGACATGCATAAAGATAATGCAGATTTAATAAAACATGCACAATACATGCATAATAATAAAAGTAAAATCTATTACTTTTACTCTAGCAGTGTGGAAATTACAGCCAATAGCTCAGTGCCAAGTATGCCAAATGTTTGCCTTGCATTCATTCCTGGAAGGTCTTCTAACGGAGGGCAATTTGAATATATACACACATTAATATTCACAGATCAAACTAAAGAAAAGGAGCAGGCAGATACGGATACGAGCATACTTTACAAAACACTCAGGGAAATATGAAAGCAAATGTGCTCAAACTCGGAGCCCTCATGGGCAATGTTCTTTTGACAGATAAATCCATTTCCAACGTTCGCTTGGCAGAAATGTTTCTGTTCTTTTCCTTTTGCAAAGGAATCTGTTTGTTGTGCTGCAGTGGTGTTTTGGAACAGAAGAATAATAAACCCTGAGGTCACTGTGTTGTTCGTGCCGTTTTAGTATTATACCATCCCTGCATGAATGTGTATGCGGCGGGTAACTTCATACAGTATGTCCATATTTTGTATAACGGTGGCCACCATGGTCTATTGCACCGTTTCCCAAACAGTGGGCCGGGACCCATTTTTGGGTCGCAGACAGATTTTTATGGGTCCCTTTGGGTTTTGAGCTAAAAAGTTTGGGAACCACTGGTCTAGAGAGAGATAGGCCTATATTGCGTTTTAATATGATTATATGACAACATGAAAGTCATAGACATATCTCAATTAAAACAGTTTTTGATCATAACAATGTTATTACAAGAACCAATTCTGCAAGAAAGTACTCCATGGCTGCCTGCACAAACAATGTTGCTGCAATCCCTGATAACTGCATGGAAGCTCCCAAATATTGTTAACAAACTTTTAAACTAGCTGTTGTAAATGAAATATGAAATTGGTCAACATTTAGCAACTGCATGACCTATTTCACGCCTGAAATGTTATCAGGAACCATTTTTATTGGAAGGTGAAATAGAGATTGTTCCAGGATAAGCCGTCATTGTTCTAAGCCCATTTCCTCAAAGTAAGTTAGCAACGCCTACAAGCTGGTTGCAAGTGAAAGCATGGAGACAGCGACACAGTGACACAAAGTCACAAAGTCACTTCTGGTGTGAGCACATAACCTTTTGTTTTCTTAGTCGCATAATTAAAATTCATGGTATGCATGGTTATCATACCACACATACCGCACATATTCATCAATCAGATGGTGATTTGATCTCTTTTATAACAATATAAGCATGCCTCAGTTAAAATATGTGGTTTCTTTTTTAATCGGAAGTTGGCAAAAAAAAAATAGAAAATCCCTTGTTTGAATATCAAAGCAAACATCAACATCTCAACCTTGCCTACTAGGGTGAGGAGCACCAGCAGACGGCGCGATTGTTTACGTAGCCTCTTTGAATGACAAGTCAGAGTCAAGTGACCAGTGGGAACAGATGGGGCAGGTCTAGAGGGGGCTCTGATGAACTACTCAGTGGTGCCCGCTGTGCCTGTCCCTTAACGCAAACAGAGAGAGAGGGAAGGAGAGAGGGAGGGAGGGAGGGAGGGAGGGAGGAAGATAGGGGAGGCACTGGGTATAGGAAGGGTTTTGGCAAAGTCACACTAACACCTCCGCCCTTTTGCATAGTCCCCCTGACGCTTACGGAACAAACCCCAGGCAGTCCCTTCGACCTCCATGAGCTCCGCTGGAATTATTGGTGTTTTCTGCCGCACTCCAAAATCCCATCCGGCAGGAGCCTCTCACAGTTGAATACCAGGTCTCTCTCCCTGACACAAATGAGCTCTGGAGCCTGGCCCAGGTATAGTGACGACGTAGATACGTTAGCCACAGGCCACCGATGAGCAGCCCTTGTTCCCAGTTCCCTCCTTTTATCCTCTACATCTCTTCGTCCCTCTGTCTTTCTCAACTGCCCGCTGCTCTCACCAGGTCTCCCAGGCATGCTGCACCTGTCCCTGCACCAAAAATACCCAGGGACGCCAGCGAGCAACCCTGCAATCTGTCACCTCCAGGGCCTTGCTGACATTTTTAATCAGAAGATTTAGATTTTTGCCCCCTTAGTAAACAGACTCCCCACACTAAAGGCCAAACCTGGGAGTGGGAGCTGCTCGCATCATGTATTTCCAGTGGGTTGTTTCATACTGTTTCTGAAGCAGTAACAAAAGCCAGGGCTGTGTTTCTGTCTGCAAGCCTTTTCTCTCTCCCCATCTCCGCTGGCCTGTGGGGAAAGCACATCTTTGTAATTATCGAGACAGAGCTACATCAAAGGATACATCTGATAGAGTCCAATTATTGGAATGTTGGGATTTAAAGCCAATATGTAGAACACTGTGTACTTTCCCACCCTCCCATGCTTTCTAAGCCTCACACTGAGGGGGATAATGATTTACTCGACAGCAAAAAAAGAAAAGGGGGAGTGGGGCAGGGTACTTGATAATGGCGTGAAAGCAATGGAACAAACAGGGGATATTAATGATTTCATTAAGGGTGCGAGATTTTATGCCTAATCAGGTTCAAATGTTATTCATGCGAGTACACAGAAGAGCATATTAGCAAGGCTGATGAGCAATGGCTTTCTTTCTTAGCTACAAGCACTAATCTACCTTTGCCAGAAGTTGATTACATCCTCTTTTGGGTTTTGTTTTTAAGGAATGCCTGCTAAAGGGAAAAGTCTTTGGCCTCCTTAAAAATAAATAAATAAATAAATACAACTCCTTTGTGTAATGGGAAGCTGCAAAGCCTCAGGAAAAACTATAAGGATCTCTTGGGCAGGATATTCTAAATAAAACCCACTCACAGAGTGCAGCATTTTATTTATTTATCTTGGTGCTGCTAATGGCTAATTAATGCAAGAGGGAAGAAATGGGCTGAATAGTCACTGACAGCAGCCTGCTGCGGAGACGCTTCCCACACGGGCAGATGTTGATGTTGCCCTTAGGCGACTGATCAACAATCAGATTTCTTTCTCCAGCCCCCCGCTGCACACTCTCTCTCTCTCTCACACACTCTCTCTCTCTCTCTCACACACACACACACACACACACACACACACACACACACACACACACACACACACACACACACACACACACACACACACACACACACACACACACACACACCCCTCTTACCCTGAGTAATATAAGTGAAATTTAAAAAAAGCATGTCTAGAACTCACACACATACACACACACGCACGCACGCACGCACGCACGCACGCACGCACGCACGCACGCACGCACACGCACACGCACACGCACACGCACACACACGCGCGCGCGCGCGCGCACACACACACACACACACACACACAGACCACTGCTGTGTGCCTTCATTAGGTGTGTTTGGCTTTGGGATGGAGACCAGTAAAACAGGCAATGTAATCAAAATTAATCATGCAAGACCCACCACACCCCACTAGAGAGAGGTGTGTGGTGTTCTCACCTGTCAAAATTGGCTGGCCAGTAATTAAGGGTTATATGCTGTGTCTATCCCCTCTCTGTTTGCTATGGTCTGTCCCCTGATTTGTTAGTAGTTTCCAGTTGATTGGTTAGTTCAGTGCCAGTGTTACAAATAGTAGTTGTGAGCTTTTAGATCTATTTTTGACATGCGGCATACACAGTGTACAACCAAGTATAGATCAAGCAATACTGTATTTCTCTGCAAAATTATGACATCATCAATATGACATCATCGATATGACGCCAGAGTCTTGTCAGAGTAATGGCTATACCTCCATATTTGGGTGATATTCTCACTAGCGTGTCTAGCCTGTTGTGAAAGCATGCCCTCGCATATATGCAATACCTGTTGTACCCATTATCAGAGTACCTTGTTATAACCATTGCCAGAGGCGTCATCCCAAAACCTATACCGCTTGGCCAAGGATACGCTATGATTGGCCAATAGCCTATATCGGGACGCAACTGGAACGGGGCTGATTCGTCTCGAGCGAACTTCACAACGTTCGGCACAGCAACTCGCTTGCTTTAGCTCACTCTGTGGTGCCTCTTGTGTCTCAAGTTCGCTTGAGACGGCACGCCTCCGTCCTGTTTATCAATTGTTTTAGGCAAGAGGCACTTCCGCGTTGGCCACAGAAGCGGGCGTGGTTATAAGCACAATCTATTTGACACACGACAGGGATCTTATACAATATGTACATGTATGTCATAAAAGGGACAAAGACAGATCCAGCTATTTGGTGAATTAATAGAAGGATTTCTGGACAACCGCTGATCCGACCATCTTCCCACTCAGCGTGTCTCTCCTTCGGTTACTCACTGGTACACAACGAGTTTACAGTCGATGGGTCAGACTGTTTTGATAATATATGGAAGGACGCACTGAAACATGGATACGCAGATATTCTGTGCATTTATAGATGTAAAAAGATATTGACACACCCGTGAAAATATTCACAATTATGACTTGACTTCCTTTGGGCTACTGGAAGCATGTACAAGACATCTGGCACTGATTGGGGTAGTTGTGACACAGTCAAGGGTATACTATAGCCTATATAGACCAATACAAGGACACACTAAACATTTGGGGGACATGCCAACAAACACTGCTCTAGACGACTGACCTGACCCCGATGGTAAAAACACCAACAGAAAAAAAGAAAAACTGAAAATAGATGAAGGAAAAAAAAAAACACAGCCAGGTATAGGGGGGAATGTCTTCTACCTGTTCTGTAGCTGAATAATGGTGCAGCGCCCTTGCTGTGTGCAGTCCCTGGGGGATTATGTTTCAACAGTAACCTGCCAGAGTAAAGGTTGTGGCAGTAATTAAAACCAAATATTTAAGAGCCGGCCTGCGACTCAGTGCTGAATTTTATAGATCAGTGTGGGGCCGGGGGCGGGGACCCTGTCACCTGCCCAGGGCACGGTGTGCCCCCTTGGAGAAAGTCAAACATATTGAGTCAGCTCAATGGCTGCCTAACTCACTCAGCTGTGAGGCACAGCGCCCAACTGGGACCCCTTGTTACTGTGGCGCCAGCTTGTTTTTCAGCTTGCACGTATCCAGGTTTGAAGGTAGCCTTCCAACCAGGATTTCTTTTTAAGGGTTTACGGTGAAGGTTTAGAACTTAACACGTTAACGAGTGAAAGGAGATGTAATAGCCTCAAGCAAGCGTCTAGAGCTAAGGCATAAGAAGGAAAGGAAGAAAGGAGGCTGACCAAGGAAACGGAATGTTTCTCTAGAATGCATAGAGAAATATACGCAATCACATGTGTATGTGTGTGTGTGTGTGTGTGTGTGTGTGTGTGTGTGCGTGTGCGTGTGAGTGTGAGTGTGTCTCAGTCACGGGGGGCAAAGAAGAAATATATAATATAATGATGAGCATTCTTACATTCTGACTGATATCTGGCCTTGGTCTCTGAATTAATGTGTTCAATCCATCAACAGTCTATCAACAGTGAATATAATATGGATTAATCTATGGACAGTGTATCAACAGTGCATATTAATATACCCTATGCACTGTCTGACAGTGTCAACAGATGAATACGTACATGTAATCTTTCAACAATTAATATATGAATGAATATACTGCCTGTACAGTCTACAGCAGTGGTTCTCAACCTTTTCAGGCCGTGACCCCCAAAATAACCCACCCTGACGAGCACTAAGATAACACGGTTCTATTGTGAAAGTAGCAGATCTACATGCTCACAATGCCTCGTTTAATTTGTCATTTTAGAGGTATTAAAAAGTCCTTAAATTGTCACTTAAGAAATGTGCAGATGCCAGATACCCAATATACACTTAAACGTTATGATGTTTGTTTACAGTTGAGTGAGAAAACAATGTTGCACTTTAAGTTAATCATCTGGGGGCCCCCCAAAATAATTTGGGAACCCCTCGGGGGTCTCCCGACCCACAGGTTGAGAACCACTGGTCTACTCTGCATTTTTCCTCAAGAGTCATCTCATCTGCCGACGTTAGACCATGTACATCCTACTAGTCTATGTGCAAGTGTGCCAGACTCCTGGCAGAGTCAGTAGTCAAAAGTCAAACTTGGCAGTGGAGTCTGATATCTGACACAAAGGACTGGCCCAGGCACTTTGTAGTGTGCTGAGAAGAGACAAGTCTGTGGCTGAACGTGCATCTCATCTTGGCTAGCTCTTCATAAGGAGGATAGCATCCAGCTTCCTCCTCATCCTCCTCCTCAACCACCTCCAGACTGGCCAGTTGTTCTACTCTTGCCTCCCTCGCCAGCTTGTTCCGTTTTAGGCGTCCCTTGTGTTGATGTTAAATCCCCACAGCAAAGAAGAGGACACTGGCTAGAGTGGCTACTCCAGACGGGCAGAACATATGCAGCAGCCTGTTGCACGTGTTAAAGGACCTGAGCCTGCGTACAAAGAACAGCTTGCCGTGTCCCTTCCTGTAGAGGAAAGGTGTTGTCAGTCCACTCCACTTAGTTATTTAATTATTTGTTTAAAGATGTTACAAAACACCATTAAAAATACAAAAACTGAAAAAGAATGATACATAATACTGTATACAGCTACATACATACATATATGTACATACATACTAGTACATACAGTATACGAACATACAGTATGTACATACATAATATATACTTTACATGAAGGGGGCCCGAGCTCTAAATTGAAATTCTAGTATATACAATACAAAAAGGAAAAAAAAAATCTCTACTCATAGTAATGAAATAACATTATAATGTACAAAATATTTGCCCAGGAAGCCCAGGCCTCATCAACCAAAAGATAGATTTTATTTCTAAAATTCTAAACTCAGAGGAAAAACTATATCCTCTCTGCTTATATACAATATTTTGTGGTCAATATTTAGATTATTCTGCCATGCAGTTTTGAAGAGTTTTCAAACATTTTCAATTAGAAACTAATTTTAGAATGTTGTTTAACGACCTTTGTCGGGGTGCTGTTATTTAGAAGTAGAAGTCATTTTGGGGGATTTGCCTTTCCAATATCCAGTATCTTTTTATCCTGAGGCTTTGGCTTATGTTTACCAACCAGATATTTAATGCAAATGATACCCGAGTGAATCCAATGTTTATAAAACATTGAATGTCCTCTTTTCAAATCTGTCATACTCATATCCCCAAATGATAAGGTTTATAACCTTGCCTCCTGCACAGAGCTATTTCAATGAAACTGCCTCTCCCTCCCCACTGCAACATTTATACCCCTTGTTTTGATAATACAATGTCCTGTACAGTTTGTTCCATCCCCCCCCCCCCCCCCCCGCCCCCCACCCCGTTCTTTCACATGTAATACCAGGAACTGAAGTGGTTGTTTCTTCCCCATCAAGCTACGAATCTCCGCCAGAGTTAGTATACTCCTCTTCTTTGTCGTCGTGATGATGCTGGTAATGGAGGATCTGAGAACGTAAGTACAGTAGGTGGGATGTACTGTACTCCAGTTGAAGTGGATATAGCACTTTTGAAAAAACTGTGCTCTGCCACATGAGTTCAACAAGACATGAAACATCACAAACGATAGATTTTGCTAGAAAGATATAAAATAGAATTGATAATATATAATGTTTTGAAGTAGGAGCCATGCACATAGCACCTTCAAAGCACCCCAAACTGTGCTCAATGTACAGCTAAGCTATTCCTTACAGTATTGCTTGTTGCTATTGTTTATTTTGTTTGTGTTTTTGCTGATACATTGCAGCTTCAATGTTGACGCACCAAAACAATCATAATTGTAAAAAACCTTGGAACTTGAAAGCCTGAAATAGCTTAAAAAAAAGAAAGAATCCAATAAATGCTCTGACGAGGAAGACTGGGAGGGCCCTGCTCAGCTCAGGCAGTGTTTTGAGATGTACTGTAGCCACCAGCCAGAGACCAAGGTCCATCATCATACAGTTATGTATTATAGAGCAATGAAAGAGCTGCATAGTAGTCTTCCATCATACAGGGAAAAAGTAAATCTGATTTAAAAAAATAAATAAAAAAATAAAATAATAATAATAATTAAATTAATATCTAACAGAATCAAATTTTTATTACGGCTAACACATACTGCACACTGCTTAATGTTTCTTGGTCTGTGTAGAATGAGTATGTATTTGTAAACCTGAAATGGTGACTATGGTTGTTGAGGTATCAATATGTATTGTATTTATGCAATGATTTAAAATGTTTTCCTTTTACATTTGGTTGAATTTTAAGTTTTTAAATGTTTTTATACTGTCATGTAAAATGTATTCATGTCATGTAATGTAATTTCATTCTGTTTGGACCCCAGGAAGAGTACTGCTAAGGTAGTAGTAATGGAGATCCAAATAAACAATAAGCAATAAATCAGGAGGCATTGAGGAAAGTATGGCAGATAATATCCCTATGCCCCGAGGTTCTCTGCTCAGGCCACAGGCGGCTACGGTGTGAGGCTCCATCAGCTAAAAAATGACTTTTTTCTATTCCTTACTACACCTACGACCAGCATTAATCTCTCAACCTTACCAAGAGGAGAACAGTACAATAGATTGGCAAATGCACTCCAAGGATTTCATTGTATTTCAGTTTAATGCTTGTTCATCCTCCCTCCCATCATCTTCTCCTTGGCCTCACAGTGAAAAGGCTGCACCTCCGCCTTGCCCAAGCCACTCTAATACTCACGCACGCGTGCACGTACTCACACACGCACTCACGCACTATGAGTGGAGTGAGAATATTATCCATATTATGGACGGTACTAATGTCGAATTATGAACCAGCAACATTTGTGTTGAATATCCTTACAGTAAGTGCCGATAGCTGGTCTAAATTCACAACATGTCTATAGCATAATTATAACGTTTTGGGAAATGATGGTATTCAAACACAATGTTTTGATTCCCTGGCTGCTATTCTTTTGCAGCATCACTCTGGTTTAGTTGAAAGTTGTTCCCCTTAAGGGGAGAAAATGGTCATTTTGTGCAAATCAGTCTAAAAGCGCCAGATTTTGAACAGATGTAGCCCAGGGCCATTTGTAGCCCAAGGAATGTTTTTTTGTGCAAAACAAATGCTTGCAATGGATTCAGAATCATGACAAACCCCTAGTTAGACCCCTCACATCCTACTTAAAGCAGATTTTTTTTCTGGGTATTTTCTTCCTGTATAAAATGTCGATGGGAGCCCAACTTGATTTGGCCGCTGTGGCGACCCCGAAGGTCGCCGACTCGGGCGCCCTAGCTAAATCATAAGAGCATGCCCTGGGCTACATCTGTGCAAAATTTGGCGCTTTTAGACTGATTTGCAGGAAATTACCATTTGTGGCCCCCGACTACTGCAAAGTAGTGCAATAGAGCCAAGCATGGCAGATCTGTCTGCAGTAAGACAACAACCAACATTTAGATTCAAACATTTGAACAAAGTTACTGCTAAACTCGATCTCACACACAGGATCGATTATACTTATTACTGGACAATAGATGCCAGAATCTGGAGGGTCACTAGCATTGTAACTGGTTAGTTGATTGTCAAACAACCACCTCATAATGGAGTGGTAATGGCACTGAACTATGACATACATGTTGATTAAAATGCAATGCATTCAATTGGTACTGTACATGAAGGCCTATTTTAAGTCTTGATGCAGGTATGAATGTACTTTATATACAGTATGTATTATTGATGCTCTTGTGCGGTGTACGTGAGGAATACCAAGAGTTCTTTCAAAAAGTGGAACTGCTACCCCAATTTAGCATGGATACAGAATCTACAGACCTAGTTTTGTTGCATACTGTACTATTAAGATAGAAAAAAGGCCTACTGTTACAAATCTGGGTCAATTAATTGGGTTTGAGCAGGCCCTGATTAAAAAATGAAACAAAACAGAATAACTGTCTAGTCCACAGGGGGAGATCCGATAATAAATGAAGTAACCTATGTATTTTGAGATGCACGGGCTGCGTTTGAAACTTGGAAGTCAAGCGTACCTGTGTTGAGGATAGAACTGTGTGTTGATACTGAAAACAGCTTGATAAATGAGTCTCTGGAAGTCCATTTATTTTCTATGACCAAAGAAACGTCAGCAGGTTTAGCCGCAATCGCCTTGTTTCCTTGTTTGGCTGCAGCTGAACTTTTGGCTGACATTGCTCCCTCACAAGATATCAATAGCTTTGCTTTACTGTACTGCACGTCTCACCTATTCAACAGCATTGGTGCTGCAGTTAGCAATAGCCCAGAGACTTGAACACCAGCACAGGAAGTAAGGTTACCGTATATGATATAAATGCTAAAATAGACACAATTCAACAATAAACAAGTGAATGCACATAATTAGTGTACTACAATTCAGCTTCCTCAAAATCCAGCTTCCTCACAGGACAGTAAACCTCAACATTCTGTAATCAGAAACCGTAAACAATAACCCAATCTGTGCTCAGATCTCATTGCTAATAAGATGATCTACTCTAGTGCATTTTAATTTGTTCCTTGTAATTTAATTTACTAGAACTAAAAAGATGATAGCTATTGCCACAGGATGTTTGATTTTCATTTGTGGCAAACTTGGCACTGGTACGTTCTCTTTGGATGCAGAAACTATAGTTGGGATGTCATAACAATATATAGGAAGGATCACATTAGTTCAGTGGTTCCACTAGCAAGACCCAAAAGTGAAAATAGCAGATCTATAAGCTCACAACGTATCTCTGCGTGCCGCATTGCAAGCTTGTGGATCTTCTATTATCTCTACTTCTTTTTTATAATCTATTCATGGACATCATTAGATTGTTTTTAAATGAAATACTTTTGAAAAATGTAGTGTAAATCTTTTGAAATAACATATTTATAGTGTTTAAATGTATAGGAAAGGGAAACGATTTGATATTTTACTCGCGACCCATAAAAACTGGTCAGCGACCAAAGATGGGTCCCGACCCACTCATTGGGAAACCAAAGTGCGTTAGTTCACGCAGGACATGGTACAGTATGTACCCGGGTGCCCCCAGCTGTTATCAACTATCAGACTACTGATTGAATTGAAGAGTTTATTAGCAATTTGCAATAGGAAAAAGTACAGTTTCATGACAGCACAAAATCATTGGTACAAGGTCAACAAAAAGGATATCCTAGTAAGCTTTATGGCTTATTTACAAAGGAACCACTTCATGTATCTCATATAACATTGAAAGACAGATAGATAGAACAGAGTACTTTGCATAGGATAACATCAATTACAAAAGCAGAAAAGAAAAGAAAAAAAGACAGGTCGATAAAAGTAACAGACGGGGGCTTAGCCATTTTACAAGTCTCGAGTAGCAGCCGTCTGAAGGTGATTTTTCAGCCTTGTTTAGTGTTAATTCTGGGTTGAACATAATTAGTGGAGCTACCTTTGGTGTTGTGATTGTGGACATCCTTGACCTTTTGGAAGTAGTTTATCAGGTACATGGGTATCTTGGAGGTGTAGTGTATCTTGTACACCAGGCCCATTGCAAGATGCTGTACTCTGTCAGCTATACTGTAAGCCACCCCATGCTTATGAAGTGATAAGTGAATAAGTGTTTCTAATCAGCCATGTTTTGTACACACCAATCACATGATAACCATATGGCTCCCTCCTACACTGCATACATCAGTTTTTTCCTTTATACTGCCGCACCCGCTGCTACGTATGCTGGCAAAAGGTTGCCTCCACCACCCCAGCTGCCACCTATCCTTCTAGTTCACAGTACTGAATGGCTACTGCCACCTATCCTTCTAGTTCACAGTACTGAATGGCTAAAAAGTTAAAACTGAAAGGGCACTATTTTCCGCCCATCACAAAGTGGCAGCGCAAATTGTTATTTTCCGACTGACACAAGTTGTAATTATCTTACACCAGGCGCTAAACCTTTTTAGGCCACGACCCCCCAAAATTATCATCATTTGGGGACCTCCCACCCTGACAAGCTGAAAAGCACTTTGAATTGTAGGAGTTGAGGGATTCCATTTTGTTTGACTCGGTTCCACAGATAAATATAGTGAAAATAGCAGATCTATAAGCTTTTGTAGATCTACAAGCTTAGATCTACACGCTTTTGCTGGGCGTTGTGAGCTTGTAGATCGTCTATCTTCATCTTAGTTAATATTTGCAGGGGGTCACCACACCAGCGAACTGTATTAATAAAGCATCACAATCATTTTAACCACATTATCCATGTATTATGTTGGCTATTCAAAAATTACTATTTATTATTTTTCTTTTCTTTTATCTTTAAAGAATTGGAAAACATTTGAACACAAATCTTCTCTTGGCACAAACCATTTTCAGATGGGAGTCCGCAGCCAAATACGTATCAATTTGGGGTTCCTTGAAAAAATAATTGATAACCAGCTGCTTTGATAAGTGGTTTAAGTAGTGAGCATGTGATTATTAATTTAATACATCAAGATATCACAGATATCTCTTTTGAGGAGATATTAGGCTACAGGAGGAAGATGTGAATTCTGACCTCCAAACGTTTCAATCCAAATCCAAACACTTGTGTTGAACATTTCTGGGACTCATATTGGTTCAAAAACAAATTAATGATCTGGGCTATGTTATCATTATCAATATACTGTCTGTATTGCATTTATTTGCTCAGAGACAAGCAGTGAGGAGAGAGGATGAGGGGAGAGAAAGGGAGAGAAAATAGAGCACAGCATTTATTTCAATTAGTGGCCGCCTACACTTTACTACAGAATTATCTTCAAATACCTCTCCTCTTGTAGAAATACAGTGAAACCATTTAATTGCCTGGTTGTCTTCTATATGTCTCTGCTCAATGTATAGTATTTAACAGCATCAATGGACCATATATGTCACGCTTTAATTGTTGGTTTAAGAATAACGAAGAACACAACTGATAATGAGTGATTAAGTTGATATGTCAATGTATCAGGGATATGTTCCATATTAACACTGCCAGATGGTCCCCACACTTTCACTTTCCTTCAGCAGAAAGGAGAAGTTTTGCGTCTCCTCCCGTCTATCTAAAAAGCAATCTGCCAAGGTTCAAGAGCACCTGTAGCTTTTAAGGGAACAAGAGAAGACGCTCTGATTGGTCTAATTCATGCAATGTAGAACACACTGATGACTAATTCAGAGGCTTTATACCACTTAGACGCTTAATATTTATTTTTATATGTATCATGTCATATTTTTTTTTATAATGTGCTGCTCCACCGCCAAAATGTAAATGCTGTGAATATGTAAGCCAGCCAGCAAGATTGATTCTATATTTTATTTGCAGTGCTGATCGTGTTGTGTGGTTTGGCATTGCCTACACAGTATATATATATTTCTTTCTTGCATGGTGTGTTTTGCATGCTTTTATTTTGGCATTATACTGTATGTATTGTAGCTGACATTTCAATTAGTGCTAATACAAGCAACCAGTGGCTAATCAGATAGTATAGTCTAGCAGTCTTAACCAGACTATTAGTACTTGTCTGACTTTATTCCATTTTCCCATCTTCCCATCTTTCCGGATAAACTTTACTTTGCCGCGCTACTCCTCCCACAGGTTTGTGGCACGCACTTGGGCCATATGTCAAATCGACCGGCTTCACCGGGACTTGTCTGCTTGCATTTTGCTGAGAGATACGTTATATATAGTTTCATTTATATTAATGTATTAGTGAATTAATTCTCTCCATTGACTTGAATGGATGCAATTCTGGGAAATTGCGAGTGTGGTTGCCATGACGCGAGTGACACTTGCAAATGAATTCTCTCTCTGTCCCTTTTATGCCCATATATAGAGAGCCCTGATGTCATCAGTGTATGCCCATATATGGGCATGCCCCCTTTTGTGCCCATATCCACCTCTTTCCGTGGGAATCTACTGGAGAATTTTTTGCACCACACTTCCGGTTAACAGCAAACATACAAGCTCACGTCGCGTCGCAGATGCAACCGTTGTGAGCTTGTAGATCACACTCGGCTGCGGCGCCGGAAGCTCCGTGCAACTTCTGCGCAATGCACGATGGGATGTTGGAAAGTTGTGGATAGACTGATTTATTTGCGCCTGATGCCATGACGACACATTAAGGTTACACCATGCTGTAAAAAATATGGACGAAGGGAGCCCCATTGGTTTCTACAGTCTTGTTTTGAAGCTAATATTTTGGCTACTATTTCCGCCATCTTTGAACTTGCGGTCCCAAAAAGAAACCAGAAACGACTGCTTATACTCTTAACTCGGTAGAACCAGTAGAAGCATACCCTATTCCTTGCTTCCAGGGCACAATTGACACATTCCATAATTGGGCGTATAGCTGCTTTGGGAACTCCTTATATGGCTATGGCTGAGTCATGGTGATAGGAGTGTGACGACTTAGTTACATGTAACTACATGACGTCAGAGGTCCGTCCGCCCACTCGCCAGCCCGTCTTTCCTTAAGCCAATTGTAATATAAAATAAAAAAGGTTAATCACATAGCTTCATAAAACGGTAGTTGCAGGTCTAATACCCTCTCCCTGCTATTCTTTTTCGTTATAGACTAGTATACATGTACCTCTAATTATCAAAACACCACTGCATGCAAATGAAATGAAAGTTTGCTGCTCATTGCCAACTTTGTTTATGTTGATAATTTCCTCCCTCACTGAACTGATAACAGTTATCTTTTATTAGAAAAATAATAAGGAAGCAGAGAGAGAGAGAGAGAGAGAGAGAGAGAGAGAGAGAGAGAGAGACTGACTTAATAGCAAGTCTTGTGAATGCAAATCCAGCTCAGACTATGAACGACACGAGGATATAAGTCTTAGCAGAGGTTATCGGCAGCTTGCGTCATGCATGGACGGTAATTTGAAAACGGCATAATTTGAACGAATTTCTGAGACATGAAGCATGGAGCGAAGAGAGTAGGATAATAGCTCTAACGTTTAAAGGGAATTGCAAGAAATTGCACACGTTAGGACTAAGGGAGAAAACCACAACATCATTAAAGAGGCTTTCATCTCCCATGAAACACAACTGGTACCAGGAGCTTCTTTGTGCTACTTAGTACCTAACATTTCCATTGCTTTACTTAAAGGAACCGTATGTCCATTAGTCCTCACTAATGTGTACTTTTATGTTACCATTTCAGTCCACTTGCTCTATCTCAGGCAGGGATTTCAAGATATAATTCTAAAACAGTATAGTGGGCTCAATCTCAAGCAGGGATTTAAAGATCTAATTCTAAAACTGTAGTGGGGTGTGGGGAACCAAGGGGGTCCTTGAGGGGTTCCAGGGGTTCCCCAACATTTTTTTTAATATAGCATCAAAATCAGTTTAACCACTTTAATCCTATTTTAAACTTTAGATCAGCGCTATTCAACCTGCGGCCCACTATGGTCATACCAATAAATATATTATTACCGGTATGTCTACTTTCAGTGTGGACAAATATTTTCTGTAATTCTTCAGTTTCTCTCCAAAACCACTATAGGAAACAATTTTTGATTTGTTTTATGCACCTCTTTCCGCGGGAGTTTACTGGAGATTATTTGGACCACACTTCCGGTTTAACAGCAGACATACAAGCTCACGTCGCGTCGCAGATGCAGCCTGTTGTGAGCTTGTAAATCACACTCGGCTGCGACGCCGGAAGCTCGGTACAGCGTCTGCGCAATGCACTATGGGGCGTTGGAAACTCGTGGATACATTACTTTTTTGCTTTTTCCAAAAGAAGAAACTTCATCATTAATCTTAACCATTCCATGACAATATTTTTGTTCAATGAGGTTTAGCATTATAGATGGAAATGTGGTTGTTTTCTGTGCGTTTCCTTAATTTTTACTACTCATGTAGTGTGTTACAAAATCATTGGCTAAACGTCCAAAATAGGGCCGTCATATTTAGCTTGCGGCCCTTGGACTTTTTGTATTTTGCCGTGTGGCCCCTGAGCCATCTTAAGTTGAGTAGCCCTATCTCCAGCTACCGTATGCCCAAAATATTAACTTATCAGGAAATCAAGAAAACATGTTTTTAGAACAACACAATACTGCCAAAAGTTGTAATTAGGTGGTTTGACCAACAGTTTTGAGGATCCAATGGAGTTTAGTCAGAAGCGCTTTTTAATAGTTTTCATTGGTTCAATATTTGTAAAACCATCACACAGATGTAAAGGCTGTTCAATAGCACTGATTTATGAAGGGAAAAAAAAAGAAAAGGAAAAATGGAGATAGCTGGTTTCTGTCCGACAACGATGATATACCGGTCCTTTTAAACCGCAGTGCAACCCAAGGGAACCACTATACTGTTATTATCACTCCTGGTAGCGGATGGTGTCTGGTCACTCAAGGGCCAGTCTGAAGAAGTGGGAACATGAGGGTCTGCAGCAGAGCGAATCAACACCTCGGCTGATGGGTCTCAACGGGGGTGATGGGTGCATTGCGGGATGATGAGACCCTTTCCCTGGTGGGGGGTTCATCTACTGTATGCTCTCAGTCTCGGTACATTTCTGAGAAGCTATATTTTTTGGAAACTTATTTTATCACACTCAGTACAGATACGTTTAACACCTGGAACCTGCTGAGTGCCACGACACTTTTCTACTATGACTTCAGCGAGGAGCTCGCTCCACAGATGGAGCTGGGGGTAAGTGCTTTGCTCAAGGGCATCTCTCACAAGTTAGCTGTTGACAGAGAGGGCCAATTTTTCATTCTCTTTCTTGGCGCACAGATTAACCCAGACACTCAAGGCATTCGACCTGGCAAATTTGGGTCATGCGCCGGTTTCTCCAACATCTTGGCTTCTTTAAAATCACGTACACCCTCTAGAATCAAGAAGAGTTATGCAAGTACAAGCAGCAAAAAGGACCTACAAAACAGTGCAACACAAGATAATTATAAACTGTAGTTTCCCCCCTCTATACCATATCTCTTCACTGAAAATAGCCGATGTACTACTAACTCTGCTATTTTTACCAAATGTTTGCCCATTTTCACAGAATGTTTGCCCAGAATAGGAACAATAGGGTGTTTAAAATGCATCATATTAGTCGCTAAAAGGGCTGTGTATCTTTAGATCCCAACATCACATGATGGGTTTACTCTCCATTCCGTTTATTGTGAGAAAATGGAAGATTTGTTGATTATAAACTAGACGCAAGGTGGAGGAGCTTTGAGGCGTTAAGCATTTTGAATAGAGATCGTGCCTGGAGTGTGGTTTGAATCATCCAAGGCAATTTTCTTGGCTTCATACTAGAGCCTGACAGATTGGCCTCATGTTGATCTCCTATATTCTCTGATCGTACGCAGGCATGCGGGTAGTGCACATGTACCCTATGGGCCTCGAAAAAACACTGACTTCACATCCAACAAGGGTCATTAGGAACGGAATAGGAATGTGGCTTGTGCAGTAAAGGTCCTGTTACTTCACTATCATTATGCCCAGGATGTTCTCTTTTCAGTTGTCATTCAAGTTGCTCGGAATTGTTTCACAGAAGCTACCAGAGAGGGACGATGAAAACATGTGGCATATTGTATTATCAAAATGTCGCTATCGCTGCATGGCCACCTCCACTGTTAGCCTGGCAAGGGTGTAGACAACCACGCACTTCCTCCAATACACATGGAGTTGCCAGCCGCTTTCAAAGGTAGTGAGGTAATGAGAATGGAGGAGGTAGTTTAAGGATTGTCACAATTTCCTGTGCATGTGGTAATGGTGGTGGAAATGTTTTTATCACAGTTTCCATGGGTGTGGCAATGTTTCTTTTACAATATACTGTAAATGAAGCCTGTGTGATATTTTGTGAGCGCTTTTCCACAGGCCAAGTTTGCTGGAATTGAAGCCCACTTCTGGGTTCTCCTTCAGCCTGCTGTTCATATTATTCTTTCTTCTTTTGTGTGTCATCATCAGATTTCCATCTCAGTAGTGCACAGCCATGCCCTCGTCTCAGGTCCCACATAGAAGAGGCCAGCCTCCGAGGGTGGTTTATACAGGGCCCAGGGGACAGGCGGTGATTATGTGGTCAGGGGTCTGCTCTGGCTCCCCACACTCACATGCTGCTCTGTCCGCCAGGCCCCACTTCTGCATGGATGCTTTGAAGTGTCCAACCCCAGTTCGCAGGCGGTTCAGCAGTGTCCAATGTGGCATGTCCTCTCATTTGATGCCTCCTCCAGGGTCCTGGATGTAACAGTGGATGCGTGTTGGCCCGGCCGACTCCCACTCCCGCTTCCAACGTTTCTCGACGATCGGACGATCGAAGCGTTTTTGGAGAAAGATTCCGAGATAAAGCCGTTTCTTTGCAGCAGCAATGAATTGGAGCCTATGGAGATTACACACTTCCTGATGATGGCGGCCGAGTTGCATCATGGGATATGATGTTTTTTCGCTCACCAGCCACCGCCGCAGCACCTGTTTACCTGATTACCATGGTAACCAGCTAACACGTCCCTGGACGTGATAACGGGGCATGTCGCACAGCGCTAATGTTCCTGGACATTTTACCTTCTACTGATTGCAATACATTATAATCTCAATAGAATTAACCTTTTCATAAACACTTTTCAATTGCTAGTTTAAAGTATTTTTTTAAATCAGCATGATATGTGTTTAGTAAATTATGGTCCCATTAATTTAAAAATGTATGATTAAAAATGTATGATAAAGTAGGGTCTGTTTCTAGGGTTTCTACTGGTTCTAACTGGTGAAGAACCGCCCTCGCTGCGGTTTCAGTCAATAGCATTAATTTCTGGTGGCATTATGGACCGGATGTAGAAAGATGGCGGACATCCTCTGTCTGCAGAAACCAATGGCGTGACGCTGTCCATATATACCTACCATGGTCTATGATTGAAACCCTTTGATTAAAAGACTATACATCCAAAAACGTTTAAGAAGAAGATATTACCACCTCGACGTGGGAGCTGAACATGTTCAATACCCACATAACTGAGGGAGGGACTGTTTGTGACAAGATTTTTCTGATCATGATTCCTGATATTGCGTCTGTATTCTAGTTTTGAGGGCTCTAGAAGTTTTGCCGATGGAAGCAAGTCAAAAGGGGACGATTTTACATGAAACATTTGAGTCCGACGAAGGGCATGTGAGCCCGAAATGTCACAGCACTTTGGGTTGCAATAAATCAATTTTTCTTTAAATGGAGACCATGAGTGTGCTCGAGTTTTTCCATTTTGTTTAGCTTTTGCACAGGCCTCTGAGTGAAGCTGTATTCTTTGCTGACTATAAGGGTAAATGACCGGTGAGTGGAGACAGCAGAAGGAGTTGGTAACAGTCCCTTGTTCTCGCCCTTTGCCACAGACTCTATAGAGAGACGGGGTGAGCGAGTCCTGTTGCTAGGATACGGTGCATGGCTCTTAAAAGGGAGCAAGGAGAAAACAGCGAAGCAAACGATTCTACCCCACAAACAGCCTGGCCTCTCAGCCGTCAAAAATATGTCACCGATCAACGACTCCAACCCTGTTCAAATGAACGTGTGTCGTCCATGGCGAGCGTATGCCGGCAACTGCCATGGATAAGATCGTCCTTTGCCAAGAACGCCAAATGATCCATAAAAATTAAGGGATTCATTTATCATTCAAAGGCATCAGCGTTATTGACGCAAAGGGCCTATTGCAGACGCAATCATTAATTCTCCATTTTGTATTCTTTCATCCAAGTTATCATTGAACACATTAAAAAAGCATTAAAGGCTGCACGCGTCGGGCAGGCAGCTAGCTTTGTGTTGCAGCCAGGTGGTTGAAGTTCATGGTGCTTTGTTAAAGTGACTTTTTCTTCCCATCAATCAACAGCACTACTGACCCTAAAAACCCACACCGTAATTGCCTTCAGGATTAAAATGGATTGGAGCCTCCGACAAAATCCCGCATGAATTCCCATTAGCTTTTTACCACCAGGAAGTCTACCAACACAAGATGAATATAGGGGAATGTAAGGAAAAAAAATCGGATTAGTTTTCCTCTCTCCCTTTTTATCTGCATGAATATTCAAACCTGTTTCAGGGAGGGACTGACTGTAAATAACACAGTACATGCAGGGGGTATAAGCCCTTTGCCCAGTGCAACAGCAGGCACTGTACAGTTAAAGTAAAATGATGAGAGATGAAACACGGTCATATTTTCTTCATGCCTGCTATTATATATGCTATTTAATATTGTGTGTAGCATGGGATATCACTCCACATTTCCCAGCAAGAGCAATAGCTGTAATTATATCAAACATTACATTAGATTACAGGCCGGTCCCTATTATGCGTTCAGAGAAGGTCAAATGACTCACTAGATTGCCTGTAATACAATTATGGTCGAGTCAATGGATGATAAGCGTCCATGCAAGAAAAAAAAAAGCTGTTATCAAATGCATGTCACAAAGTATTGTCTTGTCCGTGTATAGCGAGCAAGCCAATTTAGCAGATGCCTTGCAAAAAAAAAAAAAAACAGCAGCATCACAGGAGTATCTCTTATTTGCATATTTATGATACAAGAGAACCGAGAAATATGGTTTCTCAAGGAAACATACTTTAATTGGGGAGGCTGAGCTTGGCGATCCAGAAATAGTGCGTAGAAATGACTCGTAGCGCCTAAACATGTTCCCCACACATTCTGTGCATTAATGACTCTTCACCCCACTCCCTCCCACCGGTATGGAATGTTTATTTCCCTCCCTGCTGTGCAAGCAAAGCAACCTGTGCCCATTATGAGATGCTCTGACACTGTGGTGGGCTGTGCTTTTCTGCCATGAATGCCACAGTTATCTTTTGTGTGTTTGTGTGTGTTTGTCCGTCTGTGCATGTGCGTGCATGTTCATCATGCAGTAATCAGTAATGCCATCTTTGCGCATGTGTAAACCACCTGGATTAGCCAGGAGACAACGTTTGGGGTTTCTTCCGGGATGGGGGGGGGATGGGGGGGGGGGGGGTGAAAGGGAATCGGATGTACTGTAGCAGAACAGCCCTCTTGAAGCCCAGAATATCTCCCTGGTGGGTACGCCCTTTGCTGAGCGGTACATTTCCCATATGGGGTGACCTGGGTTCGAATCCAGGTCGTAACATATGCTTCTGGAAAGTATGCCTGAGTCTGCTGAGACAATAGTGAAGTGAATTCAAAAACAGCTTGTTAGTAAAAATGTTCCAGTCTGCTGCCTTTTGCCAGATGATTCAGGCTTGTTTTCAAGTCTCTCTCCCTCTCTCTCTCTCTCTGTCTGCCTGTCTCTCTTTTTGGCAATACGGGGGGCTCTCAGTCTCAGTGAATCGAATCAATGGCTCTTTATTTCACTAAACACAAGTATCACGGACAGCGTCTGAATAGGGAGCACCTGCATTTCCCCCCTCTTGAATAATCAATCCTTGAGACTCCTTTTTGGACAATTACATAGCTCTCTAAAAGGGTGCCATTTAAATCAGTGGTTCTCAAACCTTTTCATGTCAAGGACCCCCAAATTGATATGTATTTGGCCACAGACCACCATCTGAAATGATTCAATTTACATTTTGACACATTGATGGTAGAGAACTTTAAATGATATCAATCGCTTGTGTTCTAGATGAATCAAACAGAATGGTCTGCATGGTGAAACGCCGATCAAACACACTTTTGTGGATTACGGTAAAATGTGTAATGACAATCACATTGGATGCTGGATGCAATCTTACCTGGTGGGGAGGGAACAGGTGGTGGAGATTAACGGTACCCTGTCCCCCCCCCCCTCCCAGTAAGCTGTGGAGTTCCTCAAGGTAGCATACTGGGACCTCTGTTGTTCCTAATATACGTGAACGACATGGCATCTGCTTGCGACTGCAACCTGTTCCTGTTCGCGGATGACTCGGCTCTCCTAGTCTCGGGCAAGGACCACTTGCAGGTTAAAAAGACACTTAACTCTGAACTGAGTAAGATCTGCACATGGCTTAACGACAACAAATTATCAATTCACCTGGGCAAAACCGAGTCCATCCTCTTTGGATCAAATCATAACCTCAAAAAGGTAGAGAACTTCACAATCAAAGTGGGTGACAAGGTCATAACACGAAAAAACGAAATCTCTTACTTAGGATGTATCCTTGAAGCTAATCTTTCCAGCGAAAAGATGACTTCAAAAGTAATACAAAAAATCAACCAACGAACTCGTTTCCTACAGAGGATCGCCCCAATGGTCAACTTCAACACACTGAAGACCATAGCTGGTGCAATAATCCAGCCCCTCTTTGACTATGGAGTCCACGTATGGTATCGTGACGCCCCACAAGCCCTAAAAACTAAACTCCAAACAGCCCAAAATAAACTAATTAGGGTCCTGCTTAACCTTCCCAATCAGACTCACCTCACCGCTACTCACCAGTTAAGAGTGGGGTGGCTCAGAGTAGATGACAGAGTACAGCAACTTGCAATGGGACTGGTGTACAAGATACACTACACCACTATGATACCCAAGTACCTGTCAAAATACTTCATAAACGTTAAGGATGTCCATAATTACAACACCAGAGGCAGTGCCACAGATCACGTTCAACCCAGAGTCAACTCAAAGAAAGGGTCGAACTCGTTCTTCTGCTATACCACAAAAATGTGGAATGCCTTACCGAAGGCCATAAAGGAGTGTGGATCACTAGCATCCTTTAAAATTGCCCTAAAAAACCACTTACAGGCAGCAGCCGTTCACAACTTAAAAACCTAGCCCAACCCTACCCTCCCTGCCCCTTCCTTGTATATACTGTACATACTGATTGTTTAGACTTACTGTTACCTGCCCCTTCCTTGTATATATTGTATATACTGTACTTACTGATTGTATAGACCTACTGTTTTCTTTTTCTTTCTTTTTTTCTTTACATGTCTACTGCATAGTACTGTGTTCTATTTGTCTGTCATTCAATGTTATATGAGATACTTAAATGGTTTCCTGTTGAAATAAGCTTAGTCTTTTCATGGATCTCCTTTTAGTAGACCTTGTACCAGTGAACTGTACCGTCATGAATCTGTACATTTTCCTATGCAAACTTCTAATAAAGCCTTCATTCACAATCACTTCAGGCGCTTATGTAATGTCGGACAAGACCCAAAGTTTGCGTGCCATGATCCTGGTCTCTATACTGCCTCCCCCTGGCCATACAGGGCATCTGATGGAGGGGAAAGGAACTGGTTGGAATTAGGTGTTCCTTATGTACTTGGTTACTTTCCACCACTGACAGACAGAGACCTACAGCAGCAGCAGAGAGCTTCATAGCATGGTGGATGGTGTGACAACAAACACTTCCATCTCAACAACCATCTCAACAACCATAAGTCCAATTAGCTGTTGGTGGATTGCAGCTGAACAGGAAGGCCCCTCATCGTCTGCCATCTTCAGGTTGAAGGGGAAGTGGACACCTACAATTTCCTTGGAGTGCCACTATTGAATGAGCATACATTCATACATTCCGGTTGGTCGTGTGGAAAACTATTTTACCTTTGATTTGTTGGGTAACAGCTGCTGTGGTGTTGTTTTGTTTAGTTTTTTTGCTATGTTTGACACTATTATGAGAGAAAATTCAGTTGTGGAATCATATGGATACATATTTTATTACCTGCCAGGCTTGCTCGAGTTGTTGATTTGAAAAAAGTTCCACTCTGTTGTTTTTTCCCAAACAAAAACACTTTCGAAATCAGCTCAGATGACATTATGCATCATTAATTGTTGGCCTTAATTGGCAAAAATTCACAGCACTAACCATTAAATTAAATAAATAATTGCAAAGCGACAGCAGAAAAAAAGCCTGCTATGCCCTAGAACTGAAAACAAGCAATGTCATAATTACAACAAAGTAATGGATTCACAAAATGCTATAATAGTCTGGCTGCCAACTTGGCTTTTATGTCATAGGTATAACATTTGGCATATAGTTTTTTTTATTGACCTAAAATGTTGTCTATATCTATATACATTCATGAAACCACATGCTGACCGCCTGTCAGCATTGAGCAATTTTATTTATAGGGGGTAAAAGTTTGGGCCCATTCACTCACTATACACGATACTTTAAAGGAAAAAAATACCCGCAAAAAAATCTGCTTTAAGTAGCATGTGAGGGGTCAAACTAGTTTTTTTATTATTATTATTATGAATCCATTGCAAGTGTGACATAGTGGTATATTTTAGTGTAGCTGCCAGACAACGCCACCAGTGGAATTACACCACCGGAAATAGTTCTATTATCTAATTCAAATACTTCAAGTTGCAGGACACACAAGTTCGTTTTACATTAAGAATCAAGGCAGAAACGTAATTAACCAAAGTATAAAACAGGCTTTTTATTATAAGTTAGGCAGGTTAAAGTATTCAGTATATCATATCATCATCATTTCTTTTATAGTCAGTATATCATATCATCATCATTTCTTTTATAGTCAGTATATCATGTCATCATCATTTCCTTTAGTCACTGTAATGATAATACTGGTAATAGATTTAAAAGGAGGAACAGTGTATAGGCTACTAGCCTCGTGAACCAGGCTTTTATTTTGGCGATCGGAAAAAAAATAAAGCGCCTGGTAAGAAACGTCTATTTTTCTGGCCAAAGGAAGTTGGCCCCGCTCTCTATCTGAGCCTCCAATCATGTCTCGGCCAGCTCGGAGCAAACCCGCCCATACCGGATTTGCCAAAATAAAATCCTGTGTTCCCGAGGCGAGGGTCCGTGTAAACAGTTTGTAGATAAACTTTCGCTCACTCTGTAGCATATAGACGTGTCGTGAAGGATGCACGTTTTGTTTTAACACAGAACGCTGCCACTGTGTTTATTGACTCCCAGCCGTGTACTCATGACTTGTTTTTTGCATTGAAGCGGTCGCTACCTAATTGGAATGGACGAGAAAATTTACTTTGTTTTTGTTTCACCGGATTGAGGATTCACTAGCATCCAGCAGCTACATCGAAGCTAAAGGATACCATACAACGTATTGGTAAGCAAATCAATGTTATTATCTGTCTGGCAGTGGTGTAAAAAAGGGCCCAAAATGTATCAATACTGCAATGTAGAAATCCTCCGGAAAGTATTGCCATCAAAATCTACTTAAAAGCATCAAAAGTAAGTCCAAAATGTTTGAAAATAGACTACAAGCTCACGATAGTGTTGCATCGCGCCGTGTAAATCCAGACTATGTATAAAGTAGGGCTACAGTGCTCAATGTAATATTTATTAGGCTATAATGTCTGCAAAGTACAGTACTGGAGTAAATGTAGCTACTTTACACCATTGTCCGACCATATCATGCAAACAAGAACTGCTTTAATCACATTCAACCGATCACTAACAGTAAAGCATCATTCCCACATGGGCCACTATAATAACTATATAGGTCCTATCTTTCAACCACTTATGGCAGTTGAATGTGATGATAAACAGTTCTTGTTGGCGTGGTATGGCTGGACATCAATGGTGTAAAGTAAGTACATTTACTCACTGTACTGTAGGTTTTGTAGCCATATTTTTATTTCTACTCCATCCCGGATCCAAATATTGTAATTTTATTCCACTATATTATTTGAAAACTTTAGATGCATCCATTAATACATAATATTATAAAACATACATAGAACACGTTAGCCCTATGTTATACCTATAGGCTGTTTGAAAATGGTTGATCTACAGCTCGTTTTAAAAGGGACCATCAGTCAGAGGACATTAATTTGCAACACAATATAGTAGACCTGACACCATGATTCCTGATACTCAATAGCTACACAGAGTAAGCCTTAGAATTAGATGATGTGGTGCTAAGTGGTCTAGGTGTGTGCCTGGCATTCCAGGTACTTTATAAAGAATAGATGTTTTGCCCTTGTGTAAATTTAAGGGTATATAGCCAAACAAAGGGTGCCAATTTACATTGATATTTTAATAGCAGTAACAAGAATGCTGTCAGACACAGTTTCCCATTTGTTTTAAGTAAAGGGACTGTTTGAAAACATTGGCTTATTTCTAATTGTAAAGGCTTATTTCTAATTGTAAAGGATTATTTCTAATTGTAAAGGGTTCATAATTAGCTCAATCATTATTGTTGTTTCAGTGTTGTGATGTTTGTTTTTTCTCTTCTCCCACAGGGCCTGCGACAGCCAGGGACAGAAGTTCCTTTTAGGAAGTGCCATGGAGAGCTGTATTCCATCCTGTTTGCATCAATACCAGTGCACTCACAGCATCAGCGTCTTAGGGAGAACATTCATGTAGAAATGAAATGCAGATTTGGTGTTGGACACACTTGCCTTCTGGTCAAAATGCAACCTCTGGGTGTACAAATAAAGCCTGTTATGACACTTGCCTGGACATTTATTTGGATATGCACTATATGTAGAATGTTTTACCTAGCTTAATGTATCACCTGTGCTGTGAGTATTACTATAAATGTTCAATATCAGTCTGCCGCTGGATATTATGACAAATGTAGATTTCAGGTTATTTGTATAATGTATGAGCATATAATAAGGAACTGCTCTTGCAAATATTCCTTGACAGACCTATTTATGTTTTGTTCAAATATAATCCCATCTACATCAAGTAGGGGCTATAGAATTATTATGTTTAATGATTGAGCAAATGCATACATAGACAGCTCTGCTGTTTGGGATTTTCATTTACATTTCTAAAATTAGCCATGGATGCTGTTTGTACAGGCTGGGTAGTAATACAATTTCTGTGGAAGTGCTGGGCCATTATGTTACAGAGATGTAAGTCTACTGATTTGATTACTTTTATATTCAAGTCTAACTAACTTTACCTCTGTAAGAAATAAAGTAACAGAATATTATGATTGTTGGGGCCATATGCTACTATTGGATTTCGTGTTTAATATTACATTATTAGTAGTAGGCTATACTACTAGCTGTAAAACAACTAAACCAGTAAGTCATATCCTCACCCTATGAATGCCTGATTTATGCGTTTTGGTGGTGTTTTCATGAAGGCTATTAAAACGTACGGCATATCTTTCCATTGTTTGATTGCTGCTTATTCTGGTAACTCAGATTAAACTGCTCGACAATCACAGACGGCAGTTTATTATGCTAACGAGTTCGGTACTTAATGCTTTCTGTCGGTAGCATTAGCATATGGCTGGCTGACACATTAAGGTGAGTTGTATGTTTAGGCCTATTTGAAATCACCATTTTGGCTGCATACATGCATGCACGTTGCACTGGACTTGGACAACAACAACAAAAAGATCAATGAAACATGATAATGTAATCGGTGGTGGGTCAGTCAAATGCACTAGAGTCAGACCATTACACAATTCACATTCATTGAAATCCTTGACCCTTTATAATAATATTGCTATTTCTAACATGTAGGCATATAAATGTATGTTTAAGGATTGGATTGTTATTTGAACTGGGTGATTCAAAGTAGATTGGGTTTATTTTGTATTGTAGCGACCCTGCAGGAACGTTCCCACTTCCCGGTAGGGGTTTCCTACGGTCTTGTTTTACACTGAGCACCCACTACTGTGGGTGACGCCTCCTTTTCTTCATTGGCTGTTGATTTGTGAAAAAAATCACAGGGCAACGCCCCTGCAGACCAGGTTTCAATGCAAATCCCTCCAGACTAATAGGCTACTAATGCAATCAACAATAAAACACTTGTGTGTGTCTATCTATGGGCCAGGTGCAAAGGGCAAGGGGAATGGGTACAGGGCAACCGCCCCAGGGCAGTGGCTCTCCAACAAATCACAGCAAAGTAAATATAAACCAAATCATGTAAATCAAACACAGCAAACGGGGGGATTACCACAACCCTGGGCGGCCGTCCCTGTCCCAATGTAAGGCCCCAGCACCGTGACCTGTGTAATAGAAGAGACAGGTGTTAAAATGATGGATTCACAGTAGTTTCAATAAGGACTTGTTTCCTATTGAAACTAAATAATGCCGTCTGTATATATATTGGCCTGGTGCCGGATAGTTGTATTTAAATCAAAATGAATGAACCAAAATAAACAAAGTAAACTAAATAAATCCAACACAATAACTCATAAAGCAAAAGAACAAACAATAAAGCTGGCCATAAAGCCGGGCGATGGACCGCCGGGTAGGACGGCTATAAGCAGCTGTACAACCGGCGTGTCTTCGTGCCGCCGCCGACACTTTTATGAATGGAGGAAGAGTGGTATGTGGTATCACAGTATCATTCAGACGTGGGCTTTTCTTAACGGCTGGTAACCGTACAAGGTCCGCAAAGCAGCAGCTGCCCTGGCCCTGAAACAGGCAACAAGCGGCCTGGTTAGTTTACTAATTATACTATAAAGTTCACAGAAACAGGAACAGAGAGATGCACAACTCACCACTTAAACAACAGCGGCCGACACGGATGTCCCGTCCGCGCAGCGGCCCCCGGGTATAGCTGTTACTAAACTGGAATAATAAAACAAAGCCCATGTTCAGTCTGGTGCAGACACCAAACGAAACTATACTGCGGAGAGGGAGGACTATAAACCTACCTAATGTGCGTGTTCTTAATCACCGCACAGAAGCGCAGGAGCTCATTGACGAGCGTGGTAGCCTCAAAGCTAAGAGACAACAAACGGTCATGGTCAAGTTCAAGTTCACTATGCAGCATATACTGGCGATTGTTTAAGCAGCAAGACAGAGAGACATACCTGGATTGCACAAGACAGGAGCACCGCGATATATATATATATAGCCCAACGGCCAGCGTTTAGAAGCAGTGTTTGCAGTGTTTGCAACACACAATGAGGAGCGTGGCACCAGGTGAGCAGAGACGACTGACTCTGAGAGGAGTGGTGCATTCTATATACTGGTGGCAATCACTCACTGCCGAGTGGGCGGAGAGTGGACTGTGGGAACGAACGCCCATTCTGCTACAATCCACCCCCAACAACTGCATCGTCGTCCCGACGATGACTTACCTATACTCTAATTCCAGGGTCTGTATAATGCCGAGACAGCATTTGATGCTGACGCAGAAGTAGGGGCGGGACCTCTATCCACTGTCTGTGGAAGACGGTAAGGGTTGGAATGCTGTCCCGCTGTGGACCTCAAAGTCCTCCTTTGGGCAGCCTCACTATTACCAGCCATGTCATCCAAGGATCTAGGGAGTGGTTCTACACTATTAGACTCTACTACGTAGAGGTTCAAAGGTAGAACCGCAGATGGTTCAAGAGCCACCAGAGTAATGGGGAATACCTCACCATGAGAAGATTCCCCATGCTCTGGACTCACCTGTCGATCATTATCTTGGTTGTCATTTGGTTCATCCAACCGAGAAGGAGATAGGCCTAAAGATGAAGCTACCGGCACTGTACAGTGCTCTTCTGGGTTATCAGGCTCAGCCAAGATGTTATCGGGCTGGCCAGAAGGACACAGGGGAGCCCCTGCTGGAAGTGGAGCAGCCGGCGAGGGCAGATGGGACTGGGGTATTTCTGAATTCAGAATAAACCAATCACCGTCGTTCTGGTCTTCATCGACCAAGGGCGATGACCTCTCGATCCGCTGGTTACTTGGAGGGCTGTTGACGGGAGGCTCTCCCCCAACCCGTTGTTTGAGGAGGGAGCGATGAACATGTTTCACTCGACTAGGTTCCGTCAAGGGTGCGATCGTGTATACAGCACCGCCTGGCCGTGGAGCTCGGATGACCTTAAACACCTCAGAGTGCCACAGATCGTGAATTTTGTGGCGACCTCTAACGGCCAAGTCACGAAGGTAAACTAGCTGTCCCTCCTCCAAGGATGGATCACGGACCTTGGGGTCATGATGCGCTTTGCGGCGGTTGGCCGCCAGCTTCAACCGTTCCTGTGCCCCCTCGAAGGCTATCTGAAGACGAGTCTGATGCTCTGTGACCCAGCCATCTACACTACCTGCTACCGGTTCTGGAACTCTCCCGAGCAGGAAGTCCACCGGTAGACGTGGTTCCTGACCAAACATCAAATAGTAAGGCGTCTCCCCGGTGGCCTGATGCGGAGTGGTATTGTAGCAGAAGAGCTTCTGCGGAAGGCAGTCCACCCAGTCCCTCTTACGGGAGGAGGGCAGAGTGCGTAGGAGATTGTGTAAGGTCCTATTAAATCGCTCACACTGCCCGTTACCCTGTGGGTGGTACGGGGTAGTGCGAGACTTCTGGATCCCGTACAAGAAACATAACTGTTGGATGAGGGATGCTTCAAAGTTCCGGCCCTGGTCGGAATGGATACGGCCAGGAACACCCAGTCTGTAGAACCACTCATTGACTAGGACTTGGGCGACCGTCGAGGCCCGTTGGTCTCTAGTGGGTATGGCCAGCGTGTATTTACTGAAGACATCTGTTATGACCAAGACATTTTCCACGCCTGTCCGAGAAGGTTCCAAGATGGTAAAGTCGACGGCCACAATCTCGTTGGGCCGGGAAGCAAGTAAATGACCCATGAAGCTTCGTGCTGCTGGTCGAGTGTCCTTTGCCACCTGACACCGCTCGCATTCCAGGCACCAACGGGCTATGTCCGCGGACATACCTGGCCAGTAGCAGCGCTGACGCACCAATTCAGTGGTGCGCTCGACACCCTGATGCCCGTGATCCTGATGTAGTTGAGTCAGGACATTGTCCCTCAGGACAGCAGGCAAGACCAGCTGGAAGACCTCCTCGCACCCATCTGGACGGCACACCCTACGGTAGAGCACCCCTTCTTTGTCCACAAAACGGTCCCATTGCGCAAGTAGTGTCATCGCAGAAGTGGACAGTCGTTTGCGTTCCATAAGGCTTGGACGCGTCCCATGCCTCCAGTACCCCAGAACCTCTTGAATGACTGTATCCGCCGTCTGTAAGCTCTTCAAGTCCGACAAGCTGTGACCAGGCAAGGCCGTCATGGTGGCCTGGGTAGCTACTAGCTCCGGTGGCACCGCCAGCTGTAGCACAGAGGGAATGGCTGTACCAGGAACCAAGCCCTGCAGTTCCGTAGGCCCAACCGGATGCTGTCGGGAAAGCGCATCAGCATTCCGGTTACTCCTGCCCGAACGATACTTGATCTCAAAGTCGAAGGGCGCCAGTTCACTGGCCCAACGCTGCTCTATCGCGCCCAGTTTGGCTGAAGACAGATGAGCGAGTGGATTGTTGTCCGTATAGACAAGGCACCGATGTCCCAGTAAGTATTCGCGGAACTTCTCCGTCATGGCCCACTTGAGTGCCACAAACTCCAACTTCATGGAGCTGTAATTGGACATGTTACGTTCGGTGGGACGGAGACCACGGCTTGCAAAAGCCACTGGGCGCACCTGGCCCTCTTGCTCCTGGGAAAGGACAGCACCCAACCCGCTATGGCTGGCGTCCACTTCAAGAATAAAGGGGAGTGAGAAGTCGGCATAAGCGAGGACAGGGGCTGATGTAAGCTTCTCCTTCAGAGCCTCAAAGCTCCGTTGGCACTTCTCGGACCATAAAGACATAAAACTTCTTCCGGAAGTTCTACTGGAAGCCCGCTTAGCCTTCGTCCCTGCTAGCTCAGCTACCAAGGCATGCAGAGGGGCCGCCATCTTGGCAAACCCCTCCACGAAACGGCGGTAGTAGCTGGCAAAGCCCAAGAATGAACGTAGGTCTGACACAGAAGCAGGTTGACGCCAGTCAGCAACAGCCTCGATCTTACTGGGGTCTGTGGAGACTCCCTTGCTGGAGATGACATGGCCCAAGTAATGAACTTCAGGTTGGAAGAACGCACACTTCGACAGCTTTGCCTTTAAGCCCTCCCGCTGCAGTCGGCCAAGAACAACTTCCATCCGCTCCAAGTGCTGGGCCACAGTGGACGAAAAGATGACAATATCGTCGAGGTAAAGTAGTAAGGTCTGGCATTGTTGATCTCCGAACAAGCGCTGCATCAGCCGCTGAAACGTCCCAGGGGCGTTGCAGAGCCCGAATGGCATCCGATTCCACTCAAAGAGGCCGAATGGGGTGCAAAACGCAGTCTTCGCCCGGTCCTTCTCCGCAACTGGGACTTGGTTATAGCCACTGGCTAGATCCATGGCCGAGAACCAGCGTGCCCCAGCTAAAGAGTCTAAGGATTCCTCAATACGAGGCAAAGGAAATGCGTCTTTCCTAGTGTTGGCATTAAGCCGCCGGTAGTCCACACACATGCGGAGGCTACCATCTTTCTTCTTTACCAGCACAATAGGGGACGCATACGGACTGCTACTCTCCCTGATTATGTGCGATTCCAGTAACTGGTTGATGTGGGCCTTTGCTACCTCATACTCAGATGGAGGAATGCGCCGGTACCGCTGGCGAACAGGAGCATCGTCAAGAAGCGGGATCTCATGACAGATCAGGTCAGTGCACCCCAGGTCTCCCTCGTGTGTGGAAAACACTCCGCTGTACCTCCGAAGGAGGTCCCTGGCCGGACCCTGGTCTTCGCTCGAAAGAGCACCCAAGTCAAGAGCCTCGATCTGGTCGGGTATGGAAGGAGACACAGTCTGGGAAGAGCTAGTAGCCGTAACTGACCCAACCTCAGTAACCCCAGAAGGTAAGGTGACCACTTGAGTATTACTCCAGTTGCCCAAGATGGTCCGTGGGTAAAGCAACACATCTCTGGTCCCGACATTAACCACTGGAACGTAGGCTGTGCCCCGAGTGACAGTAAGCAAGGCTGGAGAGGCCAACAAGCCACCAGGTAACCCTGATTCAGGGGGCTCAAAGAGAACGGAGGTGGGAGAGTTCTGCTCTGCGCATGTTGCAGCCACCAGTTTCATGGTGCCCCCAGGGATGCGGCACGCACGCCTACCACAAACCTTAACCCTTCCTAAGCCAACCACCGGAGGTTGAGTTTCAGCCCTATGGCATTGCTGCAAAGCCGCAACAATGGGACTGGGGGCCTCCAATACAGACCGCGTTTTGAAGAGAGCTGCCCCATGCTGTCCAAAGAGCTCCCTATAGCGCCGAACCAGGACATTCATGCCGAGGACCCCAGGTGCCTGAGTAGTAAGAGTAGTTGGGGGATCTTTGACGATTAGCACCCCACACTTCGGCACGGACTTCCCACACAGCTCCACATCAAGCTCCAGGTAACCCACATATGGGATGGGAAGGCCATTAGCCGCGCTCAACCGCAACCAGTGGCAAGACCGAAGACAATCCTGACCCCATGGTTCGAAATGCTGAAGAAAGAAGGACTCAGTCATGGTAGACACCATGGACCCAGTGTCAATCAAACAAGGAACAAGTACTCCACCCATGGAAACATCCAAATGGGGGCAAGATGACATCAAACTCGAGATCGTACCTGCATCAGTAAGAACTCCAGAGCCGATAGAGTCCCCACCCAAACTGTGGCTCTGCAGTTCGGAGGGTGCTAGTTTTCCGCCGGTTCACGATGGTGAGACTGCCTACCACCCATTGGTGGAGGCTGAGGATAGGGGGGGCGCCATTGGGACCTACACTCCCTGGCCCAATGACCTGGCTGCTGACACCTCCTACATATTGTCGGTCCACTGGGTGGATGACTAGGCTGTTGAGTGCCGTGTAAGAGTGCCACTGGATGACTAGGCTGTTGAGTGCCATGTAAGAGTGCCACTGTCTGTGTGAGCTGGTTTAGCTGCTCCTGCTGTTTTTTAAGCATCTCTTTCAACTCTGTAAACTCTGATCGTTGTGGTGAGTCACTGCCCGAAGAGCGTGGCTCACTGTGAACGGCATACTGGATGCCATGTGCCGAAGGAACAGAAAAGCTGCGACCCCTTGCAGCCCCTGGTCTACCCTCTCGCTCCCACCGAATCGCTTCCTCACGAACCTCTAACAAAGTACTAGTTGGACAACGACGTACTAACTGCTTAAGCTCCCGTCGAAGGGAGCTGTCTAAGACGTGCTCAGTGAACTGATCACGCAAGAGGACCTCCGCATTAGACATGCGGTCAGGTGCACGCTGTTTGACTCTCGCCATCAAGCTCATTAGAGCGAGTGAGAATTCCTGCAATGTCTCTCCGTCTTGCTGCTTTCTGCAGAAAAATGCCTCCTGCAATGCTACATAGGACTGTGAACACCCGTATAGATCTCTAAGAATGGCAATAATTTTATTGGGGTCCTCCCTCTCCACAGTAGGGCGATATTTTATCTCCTCTCTAGCCTCCCCTTCTAGGTGGTCAAATAAAAAGAAAGCTTGATCAATGGCCAAAAGACAGCGAGCCCGCATACAAGCCTGTGCCTCTTCCACCCATTCATTTATATTGACACCAGACTTGCCACTAAAATACGGGCACTTCCTATCTCGCGGCACAAAGACCAATCTTTCAGGTGCAATAGCACCGGCACCACCCAAAGGTGCAGAAGGAGGCGGGGCCACCACGTCAACGGAGACAATATTACCCAGCTGTGCATCTCTCTGTTCCTGCCTCAACGAACCATTATCCGCTCTGAGCTGCGCTACCAGCTCCCTGAGCTCAGCCAGCTCGGCATCCATAGCGGCAATGAAATTTAGACTTACGACCGGATTGAGATGTACACAAACCAGGTCCCACTGCAGAAACCAGGGAATTGGTATAGAGACCCACGGGTCCTCACGTCCACGGACAACTGCTGCCTTGCTTAAAGAGACCAAAATACCAGTTAATATACAAACCACAACTCTTCCCTCCACTTTTTTTTTTTTTTTTTTTTTTTTTTCACTGGACTATCAGACCAAAAAAAGAAATCTAACTAAGTCACTGGACTAACAAAACAAATGATACAACATAGGAAAACGAAAAAAAAAAAAAAAAAAAAAAAGTTTCTGCCTTGTCAGTAAATCCTGCCGACGTACGTCAAATGTGACATAGTGGTATATTTTAGTGTAGCTGCCAGACAACGCCACCAGTGGAATTACACCACCGGAAATAGTTCTATTATCTAATTCAAATACTTCAAGTTGCAGGACACACAAGTTCGTTTTACATTAAGAATCAAGGCAGAAACGTAATTAACCAAAGTATAAAACAGGCTTTTTATTATAAGTTAGGCAGGTTAAAGTATTCAGTATATCATATCATCATCATTTCTTTTATAGTCAGTATATCATATCATCATCATTTCTTTTATAGTCAGTATATCATGTCATCATCATTTCCTTTAGTCACTGTAATGATAATACTGGTAATAGATTTAAAAGGAGGAACAGTGTATAGGCTACTAATGCAATCAACAATAAAACACTTGTGTGTGTCTATCTATGGGCCAGGTGCAAAGGGCAAGGGGAATGGGTACAGGGCAACCGCCCCAGGGCAGTGGCTCTCCAACAAATCACAGCAAAGTAAATATAAACCAAATCATGTAAATCAAACACAGCAAACGGGGGGATTACCACAACCCTGGGCGGCCGTCCCTGTCCCAATGTAAGGCCCCAGCACCGTGACCTGTGTAATAGAAGAGACAGGTGTTAAAATGATGGATTCACAGTAGTTTCAATAAGGACTTGTTTCCTATTGAAACTAAATAATGCCGTCTGTATATATATTGGCCTGGTGCCGGATAGTTGTATTTAAATCAAAATGAATGAACCAAAATAAACAAAGTAAACTAAATAAATCCAACACAATAACTCATAAAGCAAAAGAACAAACAATAAAGCTGGCCATAAAGCCGGGCGATGGACCGCCGGGTAGGACGGCTATAAGCAGCTGTACAACCGGCGTGTCTTCGTGCCGCCGCCGACACTTTTATGAATGGAGGAAGAGTGGTATGTGGTATCACAGTATCATTCAGACGTGGGCTTTTCTTAACGGCTGGTAACCGTACAAGGTCCGCAAAGCAGCAGCTGCCCTGGCCCTGAAACAGGCAACAAGCGGCCTGGTTAGTTTACTAATTATACTATAAAGTTCACAGAAACAGGAACAGAGAGATGCACAACTCACCACTTAAACAACAGCGGCCGACACGGATGTCCCGTCCGCGCAGCGGCCCCCGGGTATAGCTGTTACTAAACTGGAATAATAAAACAAAGCCCATGTTCAGTCTGGTGCAGACACCAAACGAAACTATACTGCGGAGAGGGAGGACTATAAACCTACCTAATGTGCGTGTTCTTAATCACCGCACAGAAGCGCAGGAGCTCATTGACGAGCGTGGTAGCCTCAAAGCTAAGAGACAACAAACGGTCATGGTCAAGTTCAAGTTCACTATGCAGCATATACTGGCGATTGTTTAAGCAGCAAGACAGAGAGACATACCTGGATTGCACAAGACAGGAGCACCGCGATATATATATATATAGCCCAACGGCCAGCGTTTAGAAGCAGTGTTTGCAGTGTTTGCAACACACAATGAGGAGCGTGGCACCAGGTGAGCAGAGACGACTGACTCTGAGAGGAGTGGTGCATTCTATATACTGGTGGCAATCACTCACTGCCGAGTGGGCGGAGAGTGGACTGTGGGAACGAACGCCCATTCTGCTACACAAGCATTTGTTTTGCATGAAAAACATTCCTTGGGCTAAAAACGCCCCCAAGGAAATTGTGAAAAGTGATGACTGGGAACCATAGTTTTGTGCGGCTGATTTTAGGCCAAGGAATGTTTTTCATGCCAAACAAAAAAAAAGTTTGAAAAAAAAAAATGTAGAAAAAAAAAAGTTTAGGTCCAAAAATGTGTTAAAAAATCGACCTGATGGTGGCGCTATATGGGACAGATCCATGTCGATGAGATAAGTGTAGACATACTGTGTAGCGATTTGTGTGATTTTAGGGCAAAAACTGTAGGAGCAGTATTCAAAAATGTGTTTTAAAAAATTTGGCGGGGGTCCCTGGAGCTGCGGGGGTCCCTGGAAGGGTGGAGGTTGTGGATTGGCAGACAAGGATTGTGTGTGGAAAATTTCACATGGATAGGGGCAAAAAAGTGTGATGTGACGTGACAGACAGACTGACGGACAGACAGGCGGTGGAGGTTTTCATAGTAACTGCGACCTGACGGTCGCAATTATAATCATTAGTATTGTTTATTTTAATTATTATTATTAAGGAACTCTAGAAATCTCAGTTGGAACTGTTACCCCAGTGACCCGATGCTGGATAAGCGGTTGAAGATGGATGGATGGATGGATGGATTATTTTAGAGTAAGCTACTTTATTTACCATTATTGTGTACTCCGCCACATGGGGAGCAATCTTCAATTCAGGCCCTGTCCATACCTAAAAAATCCCCGGGCGTTTCTGACTTCGTTTTGAAACCTCTACGCCTCCACACGGGCCCGTGTAGAAAAATATGTGTGTCCACACGGTATTATAAAAACGCTATAAATCCCTGTCTGCGCGTCACCGAAGCGGGTGGCGCGTCCCCCTGCTCTCATGCAATCATTGCAGCAGCTATCTATCTATAGGCTATGCATCGTCCAAGTTTCACAATCTTCACACTTTAACATGCACAATTGCTATTTAAACATTCATTTAACTATTTCTAGAGCAGGAGAGGGGAGAGGAATCGTCGAGTGTGGTGTGCTCTCTCTCTCTCTCTCTCTCTCTCTCTCTCTCAGTATTAAACGAATGTGTAACTCTATCAATCAGAACTTCGTGGTCAAGCAAGCATCACTTGGTATTGAGAGAGAGAGTGGTGCGCTCTCTCAGACGGACTTTTTTTTTTAGCTTGCGCTGATCGTGGAAATAATTTAAAAGGAGGCACATGCCGTGAATAATCAACATATTCTCACCTTCAAAGCGTCAGACAACTGATGAGAATGGACTGGAGTAATGCCTGCATGCGTGCGTATGTCTCCATTATGCTTGAAATCATTTGATATTGGCATTTGATATCCAAACTTTGACAAAGAGAAGAGGCAGGCGCGTCGCGTCAGATATGCTCCGTTAACAAGACTATAGGGCTGTTTCTCGTTATTGATAATGAGCACCTTATCGATCCGGCTTATTGAGCCGGTGGAAAGCTATGTGAGACAACGTTCAGAACATAACTGGTATCTTTTGAGACTGTGAGATCGTGGCTGACCACCATTTATGAAGATGACATTTGACAAGAGTAACAAATATCATTAAAATCATTCATTAGGCTAAATAGGGCTCCATCCCTAAACAAGACAGCTGAGCTCTCTAATGTTAACATGTCGTGAATGCGCTCATAAATATGGATATTCTACAGAGACCACCATGGGTTTTTCTCATAGCAAGGAGGAGGAGGCGAGAAGCACAAGGTGACGTAAGCATGCAAGCAAAGAACTTCTCCGTTTACGGTGTCCACAAGGCAAAAGAAATACGCCCGGGTAACAAAAATGCACTGCAGCCGGAGTTTTGGAAACTATTCGGCTAGTCCTCCGTTTGCATGCGTCTGCATGTGGACACCCATGGGTGTTCGTGGTTTTACCTCCCCGGTGAAAAATAATCCGTTGTCGTCTGGACGGGGCCTTAATCTTCAATTCAAAGAAGCTTTATTGGCATGAGAACACAAACGTTTACACAGTGGTGGAAAAAGTACCTACATCTATACTATAATTTTGCGAATGTCTGAGTGAGTGTCTGAGTGAGTGTCTGAGTGTCTGTCACAGCGTTTCTCCTCAGTGGCTGGAGCAATTGATCTGAAATCGCATCACCATAAGCATATGAACACACCTGACATAACTGTGAAGCCCGTTTGTCACTTTCACAAATCGTATGCTGTATATTAGCATTTTTATGGTGTATCTACTATCTATTCTGCATCTAGCATGAGGCACATCTATTCTGCATCTAGCTTGAGGCAAAATGTTTAACCAGCTCTGTGTGTGTGTGTGTGTGTGTGTGTGTGTGTGTGTGTGTGTGTGTGTGTGTGTGTGTGTGTGTGTGTGCAGGCAGGCGGGTGTGTGTGCAGGCGGGTGGGCTGGGGGGGGGGGGGGGGGAACAGTATCTCTGTAGCCATTAAACGAAACGGGTTTCTTACATTGATGCTCCTACATCATGCAAGCACCAGTTAAAGTTACTTTCCATCCCTCATATACTGTGTGCACAGTGCACATCCCATAACCCACACACTGCACATCATTTTGGAGCTCATATCTTTGAACGGGTAAGGGCTAGTTTTTATAATTAAGTAAAAGTATCAATTCTGCAATGTAGAATCACTCTGTTACAAGTAAAAGTCCAGAATTAAAAATGTACTTGAGTAAAAGTACAAAAGTATTGGTATCCAAATGTACTTAAAGTACCAAAAGTAAAAGTACAAAATGTTTGAAAATAGCAGATCTACAAGCTCACAACGCGTCGCACCGCAATGCGTTGTGAGCTTGTAGATCGGCTATTTTCAAATAGCCTTGGTATAACATAGGGCTAAAGTGATTTATGTATGTTTTCTTTTCAAATCTTTTTTATTAAGGTACAATGTCACAATGAGGCAGGTATAGTGATGGCACCCCAAATCACATTCCAATCACAACAATCATTGGTACAAAATAGCACAGGATCTGAGGCGATCACGGTACGTACACATTCAGTTGTAAGGAAGAGAAACCCTGCCCATAAGAGATAATAAAAGAAAACATTTTTTCCCCATATACCCAATTTAGTGTCAAGCCAATTCCCCCATCCCCATACTCTACGTTTGACCTATCCCTGCTAATCCCCACAGTAGCCATTGGGAGGGTGAAGACAACAACGGGTCTCCTCCGATACCCGATCCGTCATGCCACCATCTTCTTTTCACCTGACATTAAGGAGCTTCACCAGGGGGGTGTAACGCATGTGGAGGTACACGCTATCCTCCCCGGTTCCACCCCCTCTGAACAGGCGCCCTGACCACTGTGGGAACCGTTAATGCAGAGACAAAATCCGTCTCTCCTCCCCAATCGACTTCCCTCCCACGAACACAGCCAATTGTGTTCGTTGGAGCGCCTGGCCAAGCCGAATGCACCATGAAAGTAGCGTTCCATGGAGGTGGACAGGAAGTTTAACCTGCCCACCCAGACGCCCCAATACTGGACTGCCACCGGGTCCCAAAAGGCAGCCCCCAGACATCAGAAATTAAAAGAAAAAAAAACACATAAACATAATAGGTTATATAATCCCAGAGGGAAGGTGCTATGTGTCGACATATCTATCCAAAAGGTTAAAAGAAATAATAATAATGTCCATGAGTCAGTTGTAAAATAGAGAGAGGCTGCTGTTATAACCAAAAAGAAAAAGTAACAAAAGTAGTAGTGATACCACCTCCCAACCGGCAGAGGCAGTGTAGAGCCATTGTCGAGCGAGGTTCAGAGTTCAGAGTTCACAGTTTGGTCCATCCTGTCAGAGGCGCCACAATGGCGGCCACTGACCAAAAACAAACAACCAACTCAGGCTATCAGCATATTAAAGCCACATAGTAGGAAGATGAAGTATAAAAACAACGAAAACATGTCGAGAAGTCTCGACTACAATCATGTCATCATAAAGTGCAAAGCATTCGATCGCTCTCTAACACTTAACTAAACCGCCGTAACGTAATCGTCATGTACGGAGAGAAAGAAACAGCGCATATTAGCATACCACAGGCACAATAGAATTCGCCGTAAACAAAATACCTAATTGAGTAAACAAGTGGTTCGCATTAACCGTTGGAACGGACATGTCTACATACGCCGTTTGATCATATAATATCAGTCAGAAAAAGGTTGCATATTTACGTTAGAAAAGGAAATAGGAAAATTAAAGAAAGAAAAACCCCCCTGTTAGCATGTACTAGCTAGCTAGCCAACCCCACACACTATCGACCATTCCACAAGCTACTGTAAAACAATACAAATAAATAAAAAGTGGCGTAGCAAATAACACAAGTCAACCCCATCTAAACATTTACTTAATGCTGTAGTATCAACTGTGGAGTACGAGAGATCGACCATATATGTGTGTATAAAAATAAAAAAGTAGAAAAATAAATAAATAAACAATTACTGGAGGATATATAGCATGTTAGCATGTGTTAGCTGGCCAAGCAAGCCAGTACAATGTACTTCTACAGTCCCTTCTCAAACCGATGCGGTCGAAGTTGAAGGCGATGTCCCCTCGTTCTGCCCCTGGTTCTTCTTCAAAAAGTCTGCGGCTGTTTATGTATGTTTTAAACTTTAGTTATTGATGTAGATTAGCATTATTGGGCTAAATGTAAAGACGCTACGCTGCGCCAACCGTGAATTCAACACAATCTGCTGTTGAGCAGTTTAACCAATTTGCTACGTACGTCTACACAAACGGTCAGATTACAAAGATAAATTGCTTAGTGAAGGCTCACGGATGTCACCATAGGGTACGCTCCAGCAGAATGTCCCGTAATGATCGTATTATTTAAAGAGGAGCATTTTAATCCGATCGGTCGTTGTTTCCTTCAAAAGGTATTAATGTATCTAAGTGCAGTACACCTCGCAACCGATGGGGTCGCATGGCTGAAAAACAACAGAAAATGACGTCTGATCGGATTAAGATGCTGTTTATTAAACAATACGAAAGATACAGGTAATTCTGCTTGAGCGTACCATACTGTGACATCTGTGAGACTTCAGTAAGCACTTTATCTTTGAAATATGAACGTTTTTGTAGACGTACGTAGCAAATAGGTTTAACTGCTCAACACAAGGTTGAAGTGAATTTATTACACACCGTGACTCGTGCGTTAGCCTGCAGCTAGCGCTAGCTAGCGTTAGCCTGCAGCTAGCGCTAGCTAACGTTAGCGTTAGCCGTTAGCCACACATCCAGAATAGTCTAATATAAGTCAATTTTCCAACGGCGAGTGAACGATTGCATTCCGTGTCCTTCATGGATTTTTTTCCCCCTGGCTGTCAATGTTTTTATTGTTCAAAAAGAAAACGTTCTGAACGTTAAAACTAGATAGTTTTACGATCATGACAATGTGACAAACGGAACGGATCCTTTTTTTCCAAACTCGAGAAGAAGAACAGCGCAAGGCCGCTCCCAGAGCCCTAGAATGGAGAGTTGCGTGTCCGCGGTGACACCACTCTCTGATTATACTGCTCTGGCCGCTCCCAATCATGAAACTAGCTTGGTTACCATGTGACATGCGACAGCCAATCGGCAAATAGGTCGCCTAGGTCCCCTGAATGTCTCAGGACAATGTAATCTGTTTAATGTAATCTGTTTTCACAGATTTAAAAACCTCTAGTTTGATGATTATTTCGGGGGTCCCCTCCCCAGTTCAAATATGATTATTTTGGGGGGTGTCATGTACCGTAGCCTAGTTTGTAATGTATGATGAATATGTCAGTGGCGACTGGTGAGTAAAAAAATTAATTGGGGAGGACTAAGAGATACAGTGTATAACACATTTCAGAGTAAAGCTTTCTTTAACATAATAACAAATCCTTGTCATCTATAAAACAATAAAACACTGTAAGCACTAATCGTCTTCTTTGAAGAATAAAAGAATGGACATCCTGGACAGTTAAGGAAGTGACACAGGGCTGTTTCTTCCCGAGGGGAAGATCTGAGATTAGGGCCGACGTTGGACATTTAATCAGGGCGATCTGTGTGTGCAAACACAATTTGTCTTCGGGCCTTGATGTTGTCATCATACCATGGTGCGATCTTCAGCAATGTGTGTGAATGTTTACCGGTATATTAACTTGTTGGAGTTGAAATGTCAACATGCTGGAGAGTTTCACCCAGCATCCTCACATCACTCGTTTGGTAAATTTTGAAAAAAGAAAAGAAAAAGAAGTGGAAGTGAATCCACCCAGCGTAGCAAAAACTCCCTGGCTTTGAGGATTGACTCGAGTCCAAGCCCTGGCTTAGAACCAGGTTCAGGCGATGCACAAATGTCGCACTAGGGGCCACTTCTTGCACTTTGGCTTTTAAACCGTTAAGATCTGAAGCCACAACGGCAGTAACATACTGTGCATTTGAGAAATTCGCTTTTCAGTGACACTGAATTGTATAATCTCCCTACAAACTCATACAAGGACTGTGCATCCCTCCCACTTGACATATAGAAACCACTTTCTGAATGGCACTCTGGTCATCAACATATCGGACAATGACAGCTATGAGTGACAGCTTACATCGGTAGTCTTGTCAATCTGCCACGAGAAGAGGGGAGCAGTATCTATCTCTTTATTGCAGAAATTAAATCATTCTGAAAGGTTTTTGACCTGCCAGTAAACACATGAAATTTCTAAATGCTTCTCCTGTAAAGTTTCCTATATACCATGTTCTGTAGTTGCCCTTATAGCAGCATTATTCTTTCTACAGTGACATCACGCCCTACTTTGTGCGAATAGGGGAAGGGAATTGACATCCCAAGTGTGTTGGTGGTGCAAACATAAGTGCTTCTTGCATGGATTTGCCTCCTTTTTGTGGCTCGGGAGCTCAACAAATGATGGATTCGGATATCACATTTTAATTTTCCATAAGATGGTGGTTGGAAAGCAGACCCCCCCCCCCTGGCTGCGAAAAAGCCATTTAAAACAGTAAAGTCCTGGCAAAGTAAAAAACAAATGCAGCCAAATCCTTTCATTTTATTCACTCTGCGAGGCACAAATCATGTTTCAATTTACTAACGTGTTGTGATTTAAAATCCTCTGTTTGGATCCTAAAAGCTCTCCTCTATTAATATAAGGTGGTGAGTAATATTTGACCTGGAGTATCTACAGTATACTTTGACTGAAGTACTGGGGTTTAGTACTTTGTCTGCCACTGCATGTGAGGTTATTACATTTAGAAAAATAGATAGAAATAGATAAAATAGATAAATAGATTGATTCCGACTGATCACATTGAGAACATACAGGTAGACAGTTGATGAAAACAATGATTTTCAGTGGTGGAAAGTAACTTACTTAATTTACTCAAGCTGTACTCACATTTTGAGGTATGTTTTACTTTACTGGAGCATTTCCAATTTTCAATACTTTTACTTCTTCTCCACAACATCTCAGAGCCAAATATTATATTTTGACTCCTCTACAATTATTTGAAAACTTCATTACTAGTTACTTTGTGATTTAGATAATTATTACACAACATACAGAACATGAACCACTTCAGCCCTATACACTTCGTCCATTTGAAAATAGCTGATCTACAAACTCTCAATGCGTCACATTGTTCACACATCACCTCCCGCCTCTAGCTATAAACGAATACAGCATATAGAGCCAAGTAATGATGTCACCTGCAACCACAGCAACATAAAAACTTACTGTAGCTCACATTTTTGAATTTAGACTGTTTCACACTGTACTCCATGTGCTCGGTTTATTAATGACTGCGGAGCAAAGGTTGGAGCTGCATTATATATACACCATACATACATCCTCCTGTCTTAACATGAGAATCCTTAGCAGCTACTGCTGTTGCATCTCTGTTGCATCATGCAACAGAGACTAATGGGCCCGCGCTTCACATTCTGTACATTATCGTGACAAAAACAATGGCAGTGCCAGTGCACGCATCTCCTTCAGTTTAATATATCACACTATAGCACATAGGTAGGCCTATAATGTACAGGATAGCTGCACCTACCAGTGAGGCACTGTTGCACGTGATCCATCACAGCAGTCATTCAGTCGCCCCCTCCACTGCAGGAGACAAAACATCACCTTAGTTAGCCTTCTTTATTTTATCTTAAACTTTTATCCCACTATTTGTTTAACAATTTTTTTTTCACCCGGTGTCAATGTCTAATGTAATCCTGGGCGCTACACTCGATCCTCTGCCAACCTGGGGAGAGCAATGGACTGACTGACCTTGTGCTTCCTTCCATGCATGAGGAGTCCAAGTTGCTTCTTTTCACCTAACAGGGGGGAGTTTCCCCGGTTGGACGTAGCGTGTGGAAGGAACACGTTATTCCAAAGAGTTCCTCCCCCCTCCATCAGGCGCCCGGCTGGCCGGGGGAGGCAGTAGAGAGACCAGGATTACTGCATATCTTTTGTAAGGGTACCTACCATAGGGGACACGGGGAGAACATACGGGGAGAACTCCATACAGAAAGGCCCTTTTGCCAACCCCACCTAGGGGGTAGGTACTGATGATGCAGAGGAGAGAACACCCACCCAGCGCCCACAGCGTCCCCAGCGGGAATCGAACCCAGGACCTTCTAGCGGTGAGGCGACAGCGCTACCGACTGTCCCTCTTCTTGGTCTCATTTGATGACAACGTAGTGACAGGCAGTGGCTGCAGTGTGGCAGGTGCCGATGTCCCCCCTAGCAGAGCAGCTGCAGAGAGACAGGCAGGCGGAAGAGTTAGGCAGGCCAGAGATTCTCCAGCGATTTAATTGGAATAATGTATGAAATGAGTCAGAGTCGCAGGCAGGGGAGTGTTAACTCTCAGCTGTGCAATCCTCGACAGAGATCAATGCACCTAACCTCAATTCTAGAAAACATTCTTTAATGGATCCCCTCGGGACCTGCGCCGACCGAGGCTCTTTCCTTCCCCTCTATCCAACTTATTTATTTATTTTATATTTCCCCCCCTCCTATTTTTCCTCTCGCCTTTGCACGACTGTGGCACACGTACACCTTTTAATTATACGCCGGAGGATTGTCAGACTGGTGGTAGAGGGTGGTGATTCGACATACTGTACCCTCACACAACAAACAATGCTGTTTTTTCGCCGTTCTTTTTCATTTGGGAGATGACGCATGCTCTTTATCTATGTTCTATCTTCTATTTTGTTGTTATATCGCCATGGTGTTTTTCAACTGACAGCATGTCAAGGTTGTACTGTAATCCGCTGCTGATCGAGAGAATCTTAACATAGATATGTCTAAAAAGAAAAACAAGGTCTGGGTGTTTATTTTTTATTATTTCTATGTTCAAAGGTTTGACCCACATGCAGTATCTGTTCATAAATTATAATCGTATAACTATACTTAATCACTCTTAAGCTGGGTAAGCATATATATACATGTGTTTCTGATGGTATGCTTTATCCATTATCTAGATACTGCAGGCCCAACAGATTCCCACTGTTTAAGTGCCATGTTTTATGTTCATATTCCTAGTAACTTGCCTACTTCTGTATGAGACCTATCTCACATATCATCTGGTCATGTAATGTGGTTTGTCAGTCTAGCACCCCTAATATCCTCAAAACAAAGTTACAGAGCTCTCAAAACGAAAGGATTAGATTAATCCTAAAACGACTTCCCAGAACTCATCTTCTCGCTGCCCATTTTCTTCAAGGAGTCAAGGAGAGAGTGAGCTATATTTTCGTCCATGCCTTACTAAACCTCTTTTTTACTATTTTGAAAAACATTTTAAAATACGTCAAGTAGCCGATGTACATCGAAACGATGTGAGCTTGTGGATCAGCTATTTGAGATATTTAAAAATGTTTTGAGCTTAGGGATAAGGGGTAAGGCATGGACGAAAATAGAGCCCAGTATCTCACATGAAAATGTGTGTGGTTCACAGGATTACAAACAGTGAGGTATACCAAAGTCTTTAGTCAACTAGTTTTCTGTCATTTACTCGAAATGCACTCCTCTTGGGTTATCGCGCCTCCTAGCGTGCGATACAGAGCTACACATATGCTCCCGAATGACAAAGTCGGAGGGTATGCCAGTCAAAACGCCCCGCCCCAACCGTGGGCATAAGGCGCGAGACTGGCATGTGTACTTCCTCTTCCGTTCCTCTGCACGCATGAGATACGGACGTCTACACATGTTACTCTACGACAAATAATTAATTCTTCAAGTTACTCAGTATAAGACCAGTTCGAATTCAACTTTAGCCTTAGCGGTGAGTAGGACCATCACCCACGGGTTTCGTTCAACTTGGTCTGTTCTTCTCTGTTTTGTTCTTCGCTGTTTGCTGCTAACGATAACAAGCGGCTAGCCTAGGTTAGCTTAGCTTACCTTCGTCATGTCTAGCGAGGGTCTGTTTTCACCACCCCTCCCTCGACGCTGCGGGGATCCGGAGTGCAGCCGCTTTATCGCCGCTGAGGACCCGCATTCCATCTGCCTGGGCTGTCTGGAGCTACAACACGCTTGGCAAGGTTTCTACTTCCCAAACAGCTGCGTGTTCTGCGCGACGATGGACGCGGCCGTTCTTCACCAGCGTCTGCTGGTGGTCATGAACATGGACGCTACAAGGCCCAAACAAAGCCACGTCGCTCGGGGAGCTCAGATGGAACACGGCGCTCAGATCCCCGCCACGCCAGGACAAAGAAGCGGGCCTGTTTCCAGCACCGCAGCAAGGTTTGTCCAGGCGGCTCCTAGTGTTTGCGAACCTATCCGCAGTAGCTTCGCTCCGATGTACACTATTTCTACCACAGCGCACAGTGGTGGACCCGGCATGTTCGGCTCCACCCCACGCTTCTCCTTCACGCCCGGTCCTGGTTTGACCAGCACCGGGCCTCTCCAGGCCTCCGCCGCCCTGCAGGCTAGCCTCCAGGGACCACTCCAGGCGGGGCCATTGTCTCCGGTCGCCGCCGAGGCGGCCACCAGTGGGACTCCTCACCCCACCAACCCGTTCCTGATGACTCCCACGGTCACCGCCCCCCCCTCTTTCCCCCCTCTCTTAACGTCCCAACAGAACGTGCCACGTAAAGTGCCTCGCGGCTCGGACGAGTTTGGCACCTCCGAGGAGGAGGAAGATGCCATGGAAGGAGAAGAGGAGGAAGATGAAGAGGAGGAGGAGGAGGACGGTTTGGTTCAAGAGGAGACAAGTGAGGACATTGTGATGCTAAGCCCCCGTCATGGCGGCACCCCTCGCACCTCACCCCAAGCCCCCCCCATCGCCCCTGCCAAGAAGGCAGCGGTGGATAAGGAGAAGGTGGGCGCCACAGCAGAATCCACCCCACAAGAACTGGACCTGCTGGCAGTGGTTGAGCTGGCGGTGGCCAAGATGGGCCTCACTATGCCAGTGGAGCCTCGCCCTGCGAGCTCAACGGAGATCAAGTTTGCGGGCAAGAGAGAGGTACAGACACCAGTCCCTCGCTCTCAGAAGCTACCCGCTACCCCGGGGCTCAAAGAAGCTCTCCATTCCACATGGAAAGAACACAGAGAGCCCGGGAAGATGGCTCTGTCAACCTCACTGGCGGATGAGGACAAGTTTGGCGTGGGCGGCCTTCCCCCTGTGGATGTCGCCACTAATCAGTTCTTCTGTGCCCAGTTTAAACCCACGGAATGCCCCTTCACTCAGGAGCCTGTGCCCAAGTTCAAGAACAAGGACGAGAACAAGGTCTCCAACATGGTAAAAAATGTTTATAAAGCTGCAGGGCTCTCTGTGAAAAGTTTAAACGTGGTGGGGCTGATGAATGGAGCCATGGCAGAGATGCTGCTCCAAAACAAGGACCGCCTCCCTCCTGAAGCCTATGCTGAATGGGATGCCATGCTACAGCTGGCAATAGTGAGCAACGTCCATGCCATCCAATGGGCTGGCAGAGGGATGGACGTCGCTGTCAGCATGGAGAGGTTCAGGTGGCTGCAGAAAGTCCCCTTCCAAGGCGACGAACCAAAGGCCAGCGAGAGGCGAGAGGAGCTGAGGGGCCTGGACACAGCCCCCAACAGTCTCTTCGAGGGAGCGTTACCCTTCCTCCGTGTCATCACCGACACCAATAAAGCCCAAAAAGAAGTGGTGGATGCTGTTTTGGGTAAACCTGATAAAGGGAAAGAACAGTCAGGTTACTCAGGACGCTCTTCCCGTAATAGGGAGAGATATCAGGGACCCCCCCGACAGGGCGGGAAACCCCATCGTTCTCCTAGAGCTCCGTCTTCCTCCTCGGGCACGAGCAGGAACAGAAGTCAGAGCAACCAGGGCTCCCAGCACCAGGAGATGCGCCCACCAGCTCGCCCTTCATACAGTGCAGCAGTGAGGGGGCGTGGGAGAGGGTCGAGAAAATGACACTTTGAGAAAGAGGGCCTTCTCACCCTCGGCGCACGGAGACAGGGTCATGGACGGCTCTCCAGCGCGCAAGCACAGTGCACTTTTGATCCTGCCACCCAGGGTGGAGGAATCCAATGTAAATGTGAATTTTGTTACTGTGCCAAATGTTTTCTCCCCAGTAAAGAATGTGTCTGCGAAACAAGGTCTCTTCTTTCACAATGCACACACAATGGAGAATCCCCAGTGGGGACATCCATATATAAAATATGCATGCCCAGTACCACAATCACAAACACAAACAGCCTTCAAGGAAACCCCCTTAAGGGGCATTTCCAATATAAAAGGTTTAATTGTTCCACAGCCTCAACTCAAGGGCCGGAACAACAAGTGTTCCTCCCTTCCGACACGAGAGGGCGCAAAAGCGCCAGTCAAGGTAAGAAGGTTGCAGAGAGGTCTTTCTTGTTTAGCTATCCCAGCCCCAGCTGCGACAGCAGTATTAAACAGGGTTTTAGACAGGACGTGTTTACAAGAATGCGTTCCTTTTTACACTCCTCCTCTGCCTCCTGTCCCACCGTGCAACAAAGTGTTGTCGCCGGTGATAAAGGCATTAAACGTAAGGCCCTCGCTTCACAGCAAGACGGTGTCACGCTCAGTAGTAAGTCACGTGTCTCAGTCTCGAGTCCCTTTGACTTCCGCGTTACCGGTGACGTCAGTGTCGTGTCCGGGGGTGCACATACCGTGCATTCCTATCAATCACATTCCGTTAGGTCTGACGTCAGCTCCCATTCAGAATCCTTTGTCAAAGCATTTAACTCAATGGAAAGCATGCAAGCCGTGTCCCTGGGTGCTTCGCACCGTGAGGCAGGGATACAGGCTACAATTCTCAACCCAGCCTCCCTTGTCAGACAGAGTGATATTCACGCACGCAAAGGGGCAGGCCGCTTTGATTCTGAGGGAGGAGATTCACTCTTTATTGGGGAAAGGAGCGATCAGGGAAGTTTCCACAGATCAGCTCGGTCTGGGGTTTTATTCTCATTATTTCGTTGTGCCAAAGAAAGGGGGGGGGCTGAGGCCCATTCTGGACCTAAAAGCCCTCAACAATTTTCTGGTAAAATACAGTTTCAAAATGTTGACGAACGTAGCGCTATTGCGCTCGATCAGAATCAACGATTATTGGACGTCCCTCGATTTGAAGGACGCGTACCAGCATGTGGGAATTTACCCCCCACACAGAAAATTCCTGAGGTTCGGTTTCGAGGGGAAAGTGTACGAATACACTGTTCTCCCGTTCGGCCTCTCTCTGTCTCCCCGCGTGTTTGTCAAAGTGACACAAGCGGCTATAGCTCCCCTGCGGCAGCAGGGAATCAGACTTGCGACGTACCTGGACGATTGGTTAATAAGCGCAAGTTCGAGAGAGGAGGTGACACGTCTCACCAATGTGGTGATGTCGCAGTTAACCTCTCTGGGGTTCAACATAAACTTCAAAAAGAGTATGTTAACACCAGCTCAGCAGACCACCTTTTTGGGGATCTCGCTGGACTCAATAAATATGACGGCTCGACTCTCACAGGAGCGATTAGTCAAGATCGTGGCCTGCGCGAAATCTTTTCGCGTGGGCAGAGTGGTCACGTACAAGCGCTGCATGATTATGTCAGGGCTGATGGCCTCAACTATCCATCTACTCAGGCTGGGCAGGCTGTATATGAGGCCTTTTCAAAAGTGGATGTTGGCACTCAAAATCCACTCGACACAAGGTCGCCGCAAGGTCAAGGTGTCCCCAGGGTGTGTGTACACACTGAGACCGTGGGTGGACGTGACTCTTCTGTCCCAGGGGGTCAGTATGGGCGTGGTGGTGTCACGGAAAGTGATCACAACGGACGCCAGCCTCAGTGGTTGGGGCGCAACGCACGAGGGCCGTTCGGTGAGGGGAGTTTGGGACTCCGCTCTACAGAAACGGCACATCAATTTTCTGGAGTTAAAGGCAGTGTTTCTGGCGTTGAAACATTTTTTGCCTTTCGTGGAAGGATGTCACGTGTTGATCAGGACAGACAACACGACGACCATGTGCTATATCAACAAGCAGGGGGGCCTCTCCTCCCCGGCTCTCAATCAGCTGGCGCGGGATCTGACGCTGTGGTGGGAACCACGTTTGGCGTCGATCAAGGCGTCGCACATTCCGGGGCTTCTGAACAGCGGAGCAGATCTGCTGTCCAGGGGGGAGCCCCTTTATGCGAATTGGTCCCTCCACCCGGGAGTGGTGAGACAGATTTGGAGCAGGTTCGGTCAGCCTCAAGTCGACTTGTTCGCGTCAGCAGAGAACGCGAAGTGTACACTTTTCTTCTCTGCGACGGGGCCAGCCCCACTGGGGATGGATGCTCTGGCTCACGACTGGCCGAGGGAACTGCTGTACGCGTTTCCTCCGTTGGAACTGATCCCCCAGACTTTGGAGAGGGTCAGGCGGTTCGGCCTCAAACTATTGTTGGTGGCTCCGGGGTGGGGCGTGTGGAGGTCGGAGATATCTCCCCTCCTTTACGACAACCCGTTGCCTCTGCCGCCAATCAGAGATCTGCTACGGCAGGCAGGGCAGGAGATCTTCCATCCCGACCCGGCGAAGCTAGACCTTCAGGTTTGGCCCGTGAAGGGGAGTCTTTGAGCGCTTTGGGTCTGACGCCAGGGGCGGTTCAGACTATTCAAAGTGCTAGGGCTTCGTCCACGCGGTCGGCTTATGATAAGAGGTGGAGGATCTTTGAAGACTGGTGTGCGGAGCGTACGTCGCCGGTGGTGGCGTTTGAGGCTCCGGTCCAGCTTGTGGTGAATTTCCTTCAGGAAAAGCTAGAAAGTGGTCTTGCCTTTTCTACCATTAAAGGTTACTTGGCGGCGCTGTCAGCGTGCCATGTGGGCTTTGAGGGTAAGACGGTGGGTAGGCACCGTCTGGTGGCTCGGTTTTTAGCGGGTGTGCACCAGCTTAAACCGGTTACTAGGTCCCTTTTCCCATCGTGGGATTTGGGTGTGGTGTTGGACGGGCTGTGCCGTCCACCGTTTGAGCCTCTGGAGGCGGCGAGCTTAAAGCTTTTGAGTTTTAAGACTAGTCTTTTGTTGGCTTTGTCTACAGCCAAGAGAGTCAGTGATCTACATGCGTTATCGGTGGACCCGGTGTGCATGAGATTCTGTGAGGATGGCAAGAAGGTTCTGCTAAAACCCCATTTGGCGTTTGTCCCAAAGAACCGTGTGATTATACATGAGCCAACCGAGTTGGTGGCTTTTCATCCTCCTCCGTTTTCTTCGGAGGAGGATAGGCGTCTACATTGTCTTTGTCCGGTAAGATCCTTGAGGATTTACTGTGAGAAGACGAGGGCTATTAGAGCGTCAAACCAACTGTTTGTCACTTTTGAAAGTGGTCCTAGACGGAAAGCGGTGGCTAAAGCTTCACTTTCAAGGTGGATTGTGCAGGCCATAAAGATGGCCTACACTTGTGCTAAAGTCCCGGTTCCTGAGGGCCTAAGGGCTCATGACACTAGGGGAATGTCGACCTCCTGGGCTCTAGCCAGGGGTGTCTCGATCCAAGAGATCTGTTCGGCGGCTAACTGGTCGACTCCGTCGACTTTTGTGGTTTTTTACCATTTGGACGTGGCTCCATCTTCATTGGCGCATTCGGTCCTGGGTGTTGCCGCCTCCTCTAGTTAAAGACTTTTTTCCCCCTTTTTTATAGCTGAGACCAAGTCCCTTTGCTCTCGGTAAAAGGGGGAGACCCTGTTTCCTTATAAAACGGCTGCTAGTGGGCCTATTAGTGAATAGGCGGGCTCCAGCCTGTCAGGGTTTTATGAGGCGGACCTGGTCGGCCTATTAGTTCATGAGGCGGATTTCGGTCTGTCAGGGTCTTTCTACTTTCTTCCGCTCTCGAGTCCGGTGGGCTCGGGGCTCCGTGGGGGAGGGGCCACGCCGGGGGTGTGGTCTCCTGTCAGGCGGAGCGGGCGGAATTTGAGGGTGTGCGCTTCCGGGGGTTTATGTGACCCAAGAGGAGTGCATTTCGAGTAAATGACAGAAAACGAAAGGTTTCGTACGAAACCATGGTTTTCTTAGTTTAGGAGAAATGCACTCCTCAAACGCCCCTTCGCGCGCATGTTGCGTGCAGAGGAACGGTGTTGTTAAGAGGAAGTACACATGCCAGTCTCGCGCCTTATGCCCACGGTTGGGGCGGGGCGTTTTGACTGGCATACCCTCCGACTTTGTCATTCGGGAGCATATGTGTAGCTCTGTATCGCACGCTAGGAGGCGCGATAACCCAAGAGGAGTGCATTTCTCCTAAACTAAGAAAACCATGGTTTCGTACGAAACCTTTCGTTTGTGAAGGTCAGGGACACCCATAGGTATATAACACCAGAGGGAGCTCTACAGACTTTGTACCGAGCAAACTTATCAGAAGTAAGGTCTTATACTCAGCAGCTGTCATGTGGAATAGGCTTCCTTAAAGTATTAAATCCATGGTCTCAAAGGACAAATTTAAATCTTCACACAAAAGATGGCTGAATTATAGCAGAACCCATTCATAACTATGCCCTAATTGTAACATTGTCTAGATATATCACATATCACATACCGGTATATGCAGGGTTAGGTTTAGGCATAGTTTTACTGAGGTTAGGGTTATCATTCACCAGGTTAGCATTCACCAGCATCTGCAGGCTAGCATTCACCAGGTTAGGTTTAGGCATAGTTTTGCTCAGGTTATAGGGTTTAGGCATAGTAGCAATCACCAGGTTAACATTCACCAGCGTCGGCAGGTTAGCATTCACCAGGTTAGCATTCACCAGCGTTGGCAGGTTAGCATTCACCAGTGTCACCAGGTTAGCATTCACCAGGTTAGCATTCACCAGCGTCGGCAGGTTAGCATTAACCAGGTTAGCATTCACCAGCATCGGCAGGTTAGCATTAAGCACGTTAGCATTCACCAGCATCGGCAGGCTAGCATTCACCAGCGTCGGCAGGTTAGCATTCACCAGGTTAGCAATCCGACTAGACAATACGACTACGTATGATAACAGCATTCTAAGGTTGGCAAGAAATATTACCTCTAACAGTAGCCATGTGTTGCATAGAGAATATAGGTTGTTGCCTTCAGGAAGGAGATACGGTGTTCCAGAATACAATAAGGTCAGACTAAAAAGGTCCTTTGTCCATCAGTCGACTTTAAGGCTTAATCAGGAGCTTATCCATAGGTAGGCTAGGCGGTGGACATTGCTCTTGTCTGTATTATCCTTGTGTATGTAACACTGTTTGTTTCTTGTTCCATTGTGTTAAATGTTTGTATATATGTTTTGCATAAATGGCTGCTGTGTCGCAAGAAAAACTTCAGTGTGAACTGACAATAAAGTACTATATCATATCATATCATATCATATCATATCATCACTGGTACCTCAAAAACACTGTAACACATATTATGTATATACTGTTGTGTACCATCTTTGAAAGGACCCCAATGGAAATAAGCTTTCAAGCTTTTTAGTGTTTATCCTTCTGACTAATTGTATGCACATGCTTTTTTACTTGTACATGTGAATATGTAAATAAAGAAGTCAATCAATCAATCAATACAAATTTGTGAAAATGTATCTATTATTCTCTGTGCTTAACCACTCACACCCCCATATACAATACTTAGTCGACCGGGGTCGCCAGAGTTCTAAACTGCTATATAGGTCTGCTAGTATTCACCTCTACACCAAATAAAATGGTATACGAAATCTCACAGCAAGCACGTTGTGGGCCTGTAGATCGATTATTTCCTCAAATGTCAGCCCCAGAATAGGGACGCTGGGGTTCCTGTGGTTAACAAACTTTAGAACATGTTGTGTGACATCTTGTTCTCTGAACTGGCACCTGCATACAGATGAGTGACTCGACTGAATGATCAGTCACCAACATCAATAGAGGAGAGCTTTTAGGATCACATCAGAGCATCCTAAATCACAACATGAGATGAAATGAACAGATGACAACAACATGGCTTTTTATGCCATCGCTGACTCCATCTGCAAAAGGACCAATCTGAGACCGTTTTTCTAAAGAAATGTCAATGATTTCAAGGTTGAATACATTTTATTTATCTAATATTTAGTTACTTTTTTGCAATGATTTGTTGGTTTGACGATCTAAGCATCGTTAACTAAAATAGCCTGGGAATGATTCAACTTTGGAACTAATTATTAGACCATTGGCACTAACTTATACAGTGTATATATATATATATATATATATATATATATATATATATATATATATACACACACACACACACACTCACACAAAGATAGTCGGGATCGGGACTTGAACCTGTGATGCACTGTCAGGCATTAGATATGTGGTACATGTAGGTGCCCGGACCTCTTGGTCAGCAGGTGCCCCAGGCACTAACTTTAAAAGGTCAAAATCAAACAGATACTGTATGATCATTTGTTGCCTCAGCTGTAGAGATTGCGCACACTCTTTAACAAGGACCGATGGACTCTTAGTGCTTCTATAGCTCAATGGAACTTTATTATGATGACATCTACTGTATGTTTTACGTTTACTTATTTATTTTTATATGAAGCGTATTGGTTGTTTTGACTACTGATGCAGAGCAAAGTGTCCCATGGGGAGAATAAAGGCAATCCAATCCAATTCAAATGATTTGGAATGAAAGATTTGGTCCAATTGCCACTAAGGTATTGCTGCCCAGAATGGCTGTTCAATGTGAATCTACAACTTTATAGCAGTGGAATGATCATACCCGGGATGCATTTTCATGACAGGGTGTTCTGACTGCTGTCAGGACATTTTATTTGCTACCTTTTCTTCCCTCTAACATCACACTCCCATGTGTGATATTGTAGTTCACATAGGACAAAACCCATTATGTGTGTTTTCATGGCATTTTATCATATTTTCCCTGAAGACATGCCCTCCGTGCAATTGAGATTGTACTCAAATAGTTTTCTTAATGTTGGCTGGGATACTATCGTGTTATAGCTAGTGTTGGTTTATTGCTTTTCTCCATTGGACAAAGCTCTACCTCTGCAGTGCTACACGTTTTTCGAGGTCATTTTGGCACAGGGAATGGTGACAATATTTGTGACACAATCTGAGGTGTTGCTTCCTCTCAGAGTAGTAAATACAAGCTACTTTTTTGTTTTTGTATTTCGGTTTACATTGCTATCTCTGAATCCAACCCACACACATTCCGATCCTGCATCATCAATTATTAATCAGAATGCATTGCCTTTCTGTGAGTGTGAGGGAGCTGCTGATTCTAAACAGATTCTGATACAGCTCCATCAAACAGTCACATTCAGTCTGTTTAGTGTGTTGTCACTTGTGCCTCTGGAAATCTATTTTCACCAACAATGTTTTACAGACTGTGATCACATGCCAAGTGGTGTTTGTGCATCCAGCACTAGCAGTCACATAATAGGAAATTACTAACAATATTTCTTGATGAGAAGAAGACAATTGCAGAAATCTTTCATGAAAATGTGCCTCGCATGCATTTACTATACTGTAATAATGGTATACATTTGACTTGCATGCATTGGGGATAACTGGGGAGGCTGGGTCTCCCATGAACCAAATAACCAATGCAATGTGGGAGGTTGATCTCACTTTATTCAGTGTGACACGCAGCTACAGCATAATTGTCTCCACCAGCCGAAGGCTGAGGGAGAGTATGTTTTCCCCTCCGTCCGTCCGTGCGTCCGTGCGTGCGTGCGTGCGTGCGTGTGTCCTCGCAGTTTGTGTGCAGCTAATCTCAGTCGCCGTTGGCCCGATCGCTGCCAAACTGAGCACACACACTCCCTGGATGCCAATCTAGAACCTCTGCCCCACATTTTTCAAATCAGCCTCATGGTGGCGCTATAACAGGCCGATTTGTGTGGCCTGGTTGTTACCAGCTAATCTCCGGCGCCGTTGGCCCGATCGCTGCCAAACTGAGCACACACACTCCCTGGATGCTAATTCAGAACCTCTGCCCCACATTTTTTAAATCAGCCTCATGGTGGCGCTATAACAGGCCGATTTGTGTGGCCTGGTGGAGACCTGTGCTCGGAAGAGCACTGCTTCTAGTTATTGTTGTGTATTTCTACAGCTTTGTAAAGCTTTGTAATTTGACTCAAAAGATTCTCAGGCCTTGGTGGTACTCCAATAATCACCTGTGGCAGAGTATCAATACCGAAAAGGCCTCATTTGCACTCAATACGATTGTGTGCATCAAAGCCTTCCCATAGCTTTTCCTACATGCTCAGGGCTTTCCCTGTCACATCAAGTCCCATATCCCCCAGTAGTCAACACACTGCACTGAGGTGCTTTCTGATCAAAAGCCAGAGCTGTCACCATAGCCTGACATTCCCTCTGCTGCAGTAAGGAGGGGGGGAGAGGTGAAGAGAGGAGAGGAGTGGGATTCTGCCGGTGTGTTCTTTATTGCAAAAAGACCGCACTGGGCCCATTAGTGCTTCCCACACAGTGACATACCCATGTCAGGAGAACCCCGGGTGAAAGCAACCAAGCTTCCACCTCCTGCTGCCATACCCTAGTTGCCGTCGTAAGACGATAATAATAAACTTTGTTTGTACGGCACCTTTCCCAACAGTGTTTACAGGTAATAACAGGGTGAAAAAGAAATCCAATAATATAACAGTAAAGAATAGCAGACACTGTATGAATAATATAACAGATATGAATACAAAGCAGAAGGATCAAACAGGCAACTGCAATAGAGGATAAAATAGGCGTAAACAAATTATATTAGAGACATATTTCTTGATCCATGGTTAAAAATAAAAGGGTTAGGATCAAAGCCTTAAAGTCATATACAGTAATGGTAACACTTTTGCGCATCTGTCATATTTCACCATCGAAAGCATAATAGGCATATTAAGACATTAAAGTCAGCCTCATTTTGTGAGTAAGTGCAGGATTTTCTCCACAGGTCCTGGCCTGTCGAAATGTTTTGGTTCCATTAGAAACATTATTCGGTAACTTCAACAAACTAATGATATCACTCAAAACTCATCCAGAGTGGTCTACACAATATCGGTTGCGTCTGACCAAGCGATAAAATAAGAGAGTAGGGGACGGAATGCGTTTGCAGACTCAACATAAAAAACAAGTCAATTTTAAAAACATAGACATGCTTCTCAAAAGGAAAAAACAAAGGATAAAAACACAACAAAGTCAAATAGCCTACTTATTTCCTTGGTCTCGGACAAGCAAAACAAAACAACATAGGCCTACTGTAGAACAGGTATTGATACAGAACATAAAATTATACAAAACATTTAAAAACTATAAAAACTGAAACTAAATGATGCTATTCTGCAACATGTTCTAAAAGCCATGACATGTCCTTTTCTTTAAAAAGGTTGACTGCTAATACTCTTAATTGTCAGGGGTAACGTGTTCCAGTTTTCTGCTCCGCCATATCTAAAGGAGCATTCACCCATAGGCTATTAGTTTTGAACCTAGGCAAGCACAGGTCTGCAATGCTGGCTCTAGTGAGGTGGGCATGAACATCACTATGCTACTGAAAATGGTTGTTAAGCTACTCAGGGGCTCTCTTATAACAGATGTTATGAACCATGCTCATAGCTGTAATTGTACGACCTAGCGCCCAGAGGGAGCCAGTTCAACTGATGGAAGTGTATTATCCTCAGAAATAAGTGTACTGCTCTCATTAAAGGTTGAAGGCACAGTATTATTTATCTCTAACTTCTTATCTGGTGTACATTTCTGGAAAGCACGTCTGCGCAGCCTTGTTTATCGACCTATCCAAGGCTTTCGATACTGTGGATTTGCCCATATTGTTAAAGACGCTTGCAAATATTGGCATGGACCAAAATGCAATTGGTTGGTTTTCCAGTTACTTGATGGGTCGCACACAATGTGTTAAACTGGGTGACATCGTGTCGGATAAAGTTGCTCTGGAGAAGGGAGTCCCTCAGGGCTCTATACTAGGTCCTTTACTCTCTTTTGTACATTAACTATATCTGCAGTAAATCAAAGCATTCTAGGTACCATATGTATGCGGATGACACGGTTCTGTACACCTGTGTGCCCACGCTTGAGTTGGCAGTAAACGATGTGTCTTCTGATTTCATCTCATTGCAGCATGAACTGAGAAGAAACAAATTGTTGTTAAATGGTAACAAAACAAAGGCTATGTTGTTCACTCCAAGAGCGTATCCAATATCAGTAAATATCTCCACTCTAGATGGTACCCCCATTGAGTGGGTGGAGCGCTATAAATATCTAGGTTTCTGGCTGGATAAACATCTCAATTTTAAATTTCATATTGATGCTCTGGGCAAGAAGCTTAAAGCTATACTGTGTAAGTTGCTCAACTAGTGGTCAGTAGCGGTATTGCTTTTTTCGGCCGTTTTTCGGCCGGAGTCGTCGCGGACCACCGCCGCGGACCACAGGAGCGGCGCCAGCAAACCACCGCGACCGATAGTAATCCGTGGAGGGGTAGAACGCATGGTAGAACGTAATTTTCTGGCTAGGATTTGTGGATTAAGAGGTTAAAATCCTTTACCATGGTAAACACTGTAGCCAAGCGGAGGCGCTTGCTGGAGACCAGAGCAGATAAGCTGTGATTGGCCGGTAGTGTACCATGTGTGCATGATCGGCGATGTGATTGGGCAACGTATACACAACGTATACAGATGATGCAGATTACGTCATTTTGGCGCGAAATCCCGCCCCTGTCACTGCTAAGAAGAAAACATATAAAGAGAAGGCTTCAGAAGCTGAAAATAACGGAGTGGGTGTTCTAAAACTTTAGCGATTTAACAGTTAGGACAATTTTAAGATTTGTTTTATAAAAAAAGTTACATGGTACAACTTTAAATTCACTTTACGTTTTTTCTACAGATTGAAGGCCTGTTTTGCTCGTTCCTCCCACAAACGATTGGTCAATGGTCTGTTCTTGTCCCAGCTGGATTATGGGGACACCATTTATAGGTTTGCTTGTGCCTCCACTTTGGCCAAATTGGATCCCCTGTATCATGCAGCTCTGAGATTCATAACAAATTCGCCTTTCAGGACTCACCATTGCATGTTGTATGCTGCAGTCGATTGGTCTTCATTGACATCTTACAGGTTACAACATGTTTTAAGAGAAGCACTCTAGACAGATCTACAAACACTTGCACTTGTTCAGACCTGTAATAATTGCTCTGTAGATCTCTTCCTTTTTGGGTAAATTTTGCACATTGTGCGTGTATTGCTACCTGAGAAATGTAAACTAGTTTTTTTATTTAAATTGTGTAAATTTGTATTTTGGAGTTGTTCTTAGGTATTTGTTTGTGTATCATGGTTGTTCTATTTTTGTTGTTGATGTCTTGTATGTAAAGCAAGGATGGTGTAATTTTTATTTCTGCCTCTTGGCCAGGTCACACTCGTAAAAGAGTGTGACCGTCTCAATGTGTTTTTATCTGGTTAAATAAAGGGTTAGGGTTAGTGTTGTTTACCACAGGCGTCTTCAACGTTTTCAGACCAAGAACCCCTTAGTTGAGAGAGAGATGAAGGAGGGACCTCCACAACCTCTTCATACATTCCATATAGTTTCATCGTTTGACAGCACAATCATCAGTGTATTTTGGATTCATGTCAATGTGTTTTCAGATATTTAACCACTTGAACCGTACTTAGTCTGCTTTCCCCTCTACAGTCTACACCAAACCTCTTTGCCGAAAATAGCTGATCTACAAGCTCACAATGCCTCGCAGCACAAGGCATTGTGAGCTAGTAGATCTGCTGTTTTTGGCTAAAGTTCTCAGGAAATAAAATGTTTCTATCACACAAAGATTTGGAGGACCCCCTGTAGTAACTCTGAGGACCCCCGAGGGGTCCCGGACCCTCTGTTGTAGACCCCTGGTTTACTAACATGGTAACCACTAACCCCAAAGCAACCCTGACAAGCCAATTCCGCAAGACATGCAAGTGATGCAACTTTAGTCAAGCATCCATACCAGGAGCACATGGCATAATTAGCTGGATACCATAGGGTGAGAATCAGCAGGCCTAATGTTCGTTGTCATCAACTTTACATGCAAATGTGCATCTTGGCATCAGCATCAGGCGTTAAAGGTACAGCAGACATATCCCAAGTCTCCCAGAAGTTGTGGGAGTGTCCCGGAAATTAGCATCGGCTCCCGGACACCCGTGAGATGCCGACCGCTCCCGCAAATGCTGACCAATATGCGGTAGAATAGGGATGTGGTCTGGAGGCACACATGAGCCACAGACAGACCGGATCTGCAACCTGTGAAGCAATTTCCATGTTCTCATTCGTCGTTCTCATTCGTCGTTGGAACTGTCAATCTGGTAAATGAATGGTTGTCATTCGCTGTGGGAGATGTGGCCATCTAAAAGTGACCAACCACTGATCTCAGATGAAGACATTGGGAGGAAAAAGAGTCTGTGCTTCTTCAAGTGCGGAAGCGAGGGTATAATCAGCTGATAAACAGACAGGGTTTTTGCGTGGACTGATCGTCTTGCTTAATATGCATAAAACAACAGTACTTTACAACCGTCAGGTTCTTTTTCGGTTTGCAACATCGCAGGTGGTGGACATAGATCTGCATGACGCACGGCACTGTTATGCCTGGTAGAAATGAGAGTGAGTGAACTTTCTGCCAAATAGGTAAGACATGCATTATGTTAAGCCCATTTCTGCCACTGTGCAGAACCGTTTGTAACTTCCCAGTAAAAAACAGAAAAAATGTGCGAGGACAGGCACATGGGCCCACCCAGAACTCCCAGAAATGAAAATCTCCAGGTTGGGATGTCTGGTACACCAAAATGAACCCAAAACGCATCAATAGATTTATAACAGGGGTGGGCATCTTTGATGATGGTGAGGGCCACTATATTTCATTCCAGAGGGCCACATTGCATATTGCTACATCCTACTTTGTCATTCTAGTATCAAAGACAAATACAATAGAAGCAGAAATAGCAGATCTACAAGCTCAAAACGCATCGCTGCGATGAGTTTTGAGTTTTGATTTTTGATTTAATTTCAAACGCATTTAGTTATATACTCATGTTAACTTTATGAACCTAATACAAATACGTTGGGTTAGGGTTAGAAAAATACTTTTTTAGTACTACTATACTAGTCATTAAGCTACTAATATAGACAGAAGGAATTAAAGTGGGTCATGTTTGCATGTTTGGAATTGAAACAGCTGAAATCAATAATATATCAGTATTCTGGTTTTAACTTGTGGGCCGCATTAAGGGAAGGTGGGGGCCGCATGTGGCCCCCGGGCCACCAGTTGCCCATGTATAATTTATAATATATTTAAAAGCACTATTATATTTTAACACAAAACAACCACTAGTTTGAGGGCATCAGTTTGCCATACTTGGCCAACAACTACTCAGCAGCGTGTTTTCTCCCAAGTTCCATGCAGGCACTAACTCTCCCATATCAGTGTAGAGATTCCTACTGTGAGCTGAAAACTTCGCAGTGGATGTTGCATTCCTCATGTGAGTGTGTCAGCAATATTCCGCTGACAGTGTCGTTTGACAAATAGCCATATCTAACCAGTAAGAAATGTTATTTGGATAACCCCACACACACACACACACACACACACACACACACACACACACACACACACACACACACACACACACACACACACACACACACACACACACACACACACACACACACACACACACACACACACACACACACACACACACAGGGCCCTATTTTCATCCATGCATTACCCCTTATTCCTAAAACTCTTTTGCCATTTAAAACATTTTTAAATATTTCAAAAAGCTAATGTACAAGCTCACAATGTGTCGATGTAGATCGGTTATTTGAAGTATTTTTTAATGTTTTTTTTCCCAAAATAGTAAAAACAGGCAAAGACGTTTAGGGATAAGGGGTAATGGATGAAGATATAGTTCATGGACTGAAAATACAATTGGTTAGGGTATAAAATATAAAAGTAGATTAACATAAAATCAAAATAGAGAAAATAGAGGAATAGACCTGGTGAACAAGATTATAGATGTTTGACAGTGTGGGGAGAGAGTTAGCTGAGAAATGTTGCAGTTGCTGATGGCAGCTAGGCCTCATCCTTGTTGGCATGGAACCGTCAAATGTTTTCCCTCTGTGTTTTGATTCTTTTGCGCCCAGATGAGCTCGAGTGTATTCTGCCGTGAGTTCTACCACACACCATCTGCACTAAGGGTGTCTGGCGTCCCATTTTTGTCCATCTTTGACATGGTGGATTCCTTCAAGGTCGCTCACTGTGAATGTTTAACACATGTTTTGGCTCTTTAGCTTGATACTGACCAATCTGCGAAAGTTTATCACCGTCTCCGTCGTCCTTTTATCTCACCCTCACCCGGGGCAAATAAAGGCTGGGTATGTGATAAAAGCCAGTGTTCTTGTGGCTGGTTGTCCCTTGTCATTAGACCCACCATTTTATTCCTTTAGCACCAGCTGTACCGGTTCCACTGCTGTGAACCCATTAACTGCGCTGCAAATAAACATTAACACATACTGCCTTCAAACAAGAGGCCATACATTCAACACACCAAAATGCACAGTTATATTTAAACATTTTGTTGTTGTCGGGTGGAAACCTTATGTCCAAACTATATATTTTTTTCAACTATTTAAAATTGTGAAAATGTCACAACTTTTTTGCGACACTTTTGTATAATGTTATTTAGGGTTTTTATTTACGAATAGATGCACCTTTTAAACTTAGATACAAGGTTTCTGCCTGACAGAGACGATATGGAGGTATGGATCACTCAAGGTTTACAGCATTATCTGAGCAACAGCACAGACATGTCAACTTACTGATCATGTAGGCAATGTTAAACTTGATTCCCTGTGACATACATGAACAAATGTATCAACTTTAAAATGTCGAGGAAGAATCAATGTTGTGCGCAGTGTCTCTTTAAACCCGGCCCTCAAACCACGTGACGTCACGCCAGCAATAAGAGAACTGCAGGGAAAGGCTTGGCAATGATGCATTTAGGGCTGTCACAATTATTACATAATCGTTGAATCGTGATTATTTGACATTATCGCAATTATTTTGTCATAATCGTCATAATCGTGAATGTTGAAAAATGGCAGAAATAGCAGATCTACAAGCTCGGCTATTTCCACTATCAATGTTATTTTTTAAGTAGTAAGTTGTCAAATATGTCAGTAATGTATTTGTATATTTAGGTTATGTGTCATATCTATACTTCAAAGCCTAAAAGCCAAACAGAAATGTAATTATCAATGACAAATACACAATTAAATCGTTAATCGCCAATTATTTGAGTGACAATTAATCGTCATGTTAAATGTCATATCGTGACAGCCCTAGATGCATTAACTGTATGCAAGAGTTACTTCTAAACTCGACATGCTTCCAAACAAAATAAGGGAGTTATGTATCCTTGTACTGAATGAAAAAGATCGACAGCGGTCTGGCACATTTACATTTATTGCAAACACACATTTGTTCAGCTGTATTGTTTTCACTTTTGTTTTGTATTGTATCAGCTGCCATGATACCATCCATTATGTATAACTCAAACTGATTATTCACTGTCTGAGGGCCCCACCGACTCAACAGAAGAGCGATGTGCACGTTTAAGATGCACTGTGGGCTGACACATCATTTGTAGTTGGCCCCTGTGTTCTAATGAAAACCCAATGAGAAGCATGAGGGGGTGTGTGCACCCAGGCCAAGCAGTGCCTTCTGGAATACCAAACAACATGTTTATAGTTTATTGTGATTCACCTAACTAGCTTAGATCATATTCTGCCAGTAAAAATGTGAAATTACCATAGCGAATCACTTGACATTGACATACTGTATAGGGGGTAAGCAAGAAGAATGATAGAGATGCAGAAATCATTTCACAATTATGATTGAGCACGACACTTGCTCTGTTTACTGTAGAGCAGGCAAGGTGAATGCCTGTGGGAGGCCCCATTCTCTCCGACACGTCAAACAAATGCCCGATAATACAGCATACAACAATAAACACGGGCGCATACGTGCGCACACAACAGTTTGAGATGCTTCAAGTGCAATGCATTGACATGCATCTCAACAGTAAATTGCAACAGTATGCCCTGAAGCCTCGCACAGAACAAACAAAGAAATTACGGAAGCAGATGTCATGTGCTGAATAGAGACACATTTGCTCTAAGTCACCATTCAGTAATTGTTTTCTGACTGTACCCAACACTGGTGGAAGGCAGGCTCTCTCTCACAGCATGTAAAGCTAAACAATTAGCATGCTGTCAGTCAGGCACAGGAGCATTCCACCAGATTCCACAGGTCATCCTAGCCTTTGGGTGGGAAACACAAGCGAGGATAACCGCACAGTGCGATTAGCCGCGTAATATGTCCAGGCAACGCGGAGGCAAGGGCCAAAGGCCACCACACACCCTCCCTGAAATCATTAAACCTCTGACTCCACCACCTGTGAAAAGTAAGGAGGCACAACACAATGCAGAAAACAGTGGACAAAGCAACAACTGTAAGCTCAAAGATCGCCCAGGTTGCATCCGTCAGTGCTTTAGGAGGAGTGATTCATTTAATTGATTTCTTTGGCTGAATTTAAATGCAATATAAGCACAAGCATGCTTTATTATAATGACCACGATGGCTAAATAAACACATGAGTTGATTGTGATCCATCTGGGGTTATTGTAAGGATTTATGATACCAACAAGAGTCACCTGGATGCCATTAGTGCCGGACTGTGCTGAGTCAAAGTACTGTACATTCAACCACCCAGGCGGCAAAGATTTAATTTAATGGTGTAGCCTACTATAAGGCCCCGTTTATACAATGCTGCTTCCACGAGAAAATCGCAAAATGAAATGTCAGATAAGCCTTCCGTTCAGATGACAACAGCATTTTCGGGGGTTGAAACCGCATGATACCAAATCCGAAATCTTTAGTGAAATCCGTGAAACGAGTTACAGGGAAACCGCAAAATGTGTGATGACTGAGGCTGCAAAGCCGACAGCAGTGGAGGCACTGGAGCGCAGTGGAGCCTGTACGCTGCCATGGTGATTATGTAAACAAATGCAGTGATAGGAAGGAGAGCTGACATGATGTCACACACTGCCACCTAGCGACCTGGTGTGCACACTACATTGTTGTGAACACTGGATTAAAATGTGAGAACGCAATGACATTTTGCGTTTTCTCAACAGACCGTTGTCGAGTAAACGTGGCCTAAGACAGTGGTTCTCAACCTTTTCAAGCTCAGCTTGTAGATTGGCTATTTTCAAAAATCCTATCCACAAGTTTCCCAAAAAGCTTACTGGGGAAGAATGTGTGCTTCACTTCCTTTACACAGCTGATTCAAATCACTGAACACGCGTGATATCTAAAGGTAACGGCAATGCGGCAAGTCCCGGAAAAGACGCGTTGTGATTGGCCAGGCGTCATTTGAGTGGCAGCCTCGCGAGGCCCCTCCCCTACGCAAGGCTTTTCCTCCCCTACTAATACAGACAGAATGCCATTTTCAGCACCTGCCTCTGTGGCTTAGTGGATTGGTCTCTAGGATTCCAATCCATGCGGCCCGGGTTCGTACCCCGGTCGTGCCAGTCTTTCTTGCTACACCCCACGGTGGTTAGGTTTAGGGTTAGGGTTAGAGTTGGGTTGTCGAAAAGATAACAAGTAGACATAGCGACAATGCGGCTCAAAGGGACTGTAGTGCCTTGGACTGCCACAGGCCAATCACACGCTCGCAGGGTGGGGCTTGCCAGATAGCCGTTAGAGATTCAGGTGTGGCAGTAGCACAGCAACCAGTCAGAATGAAACAGCTAAGGGGAACAGGAAGTGATGCCCACTTTCACACAAGGGCTCATGGGACACAGGAAACTTGTGGATGTTATCCAAGAGGGCGATAGCAAGAGGGTGCGACAGACCTGTACTTCCCGTTTCTGCGTGACGTATGCATGTTTGGAGTCTATTCATTTACAATGAGAGAGCTAACGTGAACACAGCTTCTGAACTATTATTCTGCTCCATGCTCACTGAACTAAATATTGGACCCGATCTTCACAAGTCACATAATACCAGTAAGACTCCCTAGTAGGTCGCTTATCGGCATTTTATGTGAGCTGCAGTGGAGGGGGTCCTCCACTTTTGCATCCGTTCTGGAGCACGAGGAGTGGGTGGTCCCCGGGAATTCCCCGTGAGCAGCCCCGTTGGGGTGGTCATTTGGTCATTTTTGCACATTTGGTCATTTTTTACACTTGGGGGTCCCCCAGGGAGCTGGGGGTCCCTGGGGCTGGGGGGGTCCTTGGAGGTTGTAGTTTGGCAGGCAAGGAGTGTGTGCAAAATGTGGCATGGATCGGGTCAACGGTTGCGGAGATATGAGCAGGGAAAAAGTGTGACGTGTGACGTGTGACCACATTTGGTCATTTTTTACATCTGGGGGTCCCCCAGGGACCTGGGGGTCCCTGGGGCTCCGGGGGTCCTTGGAGGTTGTAGTTTGGCAGTCAAGGAGTGTGTGTGCAAAATTTGGCATGGATGGGGGCAACGGTTGTGGAGATATGAGCAGGGCAAAAGTGTGACTGACTCACTCACTCACCCACAAACAGCCTGTGGAAAGGAAAAGGAGGAAATTAGAATAGCAACCTCTGGCCTCTAAAGTAATGCCTGAATGAATATTTTCAGATAATTTTCCGCGAAATGTCCCTTCACAATTGTTTGTGGATTACAATACAGTTCCAAAAAACGAGCACTGGGCATACAGCCTGTGTGTGTGAGTTGTGTGTGCGTGCGGAGGGGGGTGACTCAAAGTGACCAGGGTGTAACTGGCCCTGACTTACAGGTCCTGGCCGCATCAACACTGGACCAGCAGGAGCCCAAAGTCTGCAGGGTAAGGAAATATCACACTGCAATTGTTGGAGTAACACTTGACTCACTGGGTTGAATTCTTGTACCCTCTGAGGTCATTCTGTGGAATTCATTCTAATCACCCATGTCACCCTCCAGCCATTACTGACCTTCATGGCAGGAAGCTACTTGAAATTCTGGACCCTGTATAAAGACTTATCGCTGTGGAAAAAAAATACATGTATTAATTAAATGGTTCAATTTATGTGCTGTAATATACCGGTAGATACTATAGATACTAACTCCATGGCATGTTTGAGGGACTCTGTCAATGGGTGCAAGGCCATTGGATTAAGAGCCTGACCGATACTGGATTTCTGTGGCCGATGCAGACACCGATATTAAGGAGTAACACACACACACACACACACACACACACACACACACACACACACACACACACACACACACACACACACACACACACACACACACACACACACACACACACACACACACACACACACACACACACACACACACACACACACACACACAGCTAGTAAATCTGTTATGTTCAATCCCGCTTACAGTATCTGCAGGCAAGCGGGTGGGGCAGACCTGCCTGCTCTGCCTGCCATCCTCATGCCCCTGCATCTTCATTAAAACCCTGTTCATATTGAAAATGTGTCCTGTCTCTGTGTTCTGCGCTTGGGTTCAGCAGTTCTGACCGCAACAATATCTATACCTTCAGGGAACATTTCACAAGACAGCCAATTTATCAGATAATAAACGAATGATAATGGTAATTAGATTAATTCTCATGGCCATGACCCGCGCACTTTGAATACTGATTACCATGTAAACATTTCCGTGTGATTTTCCAGGCTGATTGAAGTACGCCCGGATCGCTGCGCCCAAAGTGTATCCTAAGGTCTGATGTAGCCTATTAATAATTTCAGTCACTCAAGCAGAGCAGACTTCAAATTCTCGTTTTGTGCAACTGCGCCACTAACAACAACAATGTATATTGTCTGTTACAACACATTAGACTTCATTATGTTGTAATTATGAAGGATTTCGGCTTTGATCCCTAAGCGAGGATCACACTGAAAGCAACACACATAACTAGAGTGGGATGTGATATAACATTCACAATTACTGTATTGCATATTATTTCAAATTCAAGGCCCGGGGGCCAAATCAGGCCCGCGAATGAATTATCTTTGGCCCGCAGGATGATATTTAATTAATATTAGAACTGGCCCGCTGGTATATTGCACGCACCACCATAATACTACAAGTCCCACAATGCACTGCGAGTGCATTGGCAAGTATCGAGGGCCCGTGAGCGCAAGCCCGCGTCTTCATATTCATCAGCAGCGGAAGCACCTGTGGTCAACTTTCAGCTATACCTCTCCCCATAAATGGCTAAAAGAAAGGTGAAAACGGGTTTTCAAGTCAGGTGAGAAGCATGTTCACGGATGTAAAGGGCATAGAAATTAATGCAACTGATTTTGATTTACTTTCTCATTTGACTATTTTCAGTCAAATCAGTCTTTGGTATGACTTGGCCAGGAATTGAACCCCAACCTCCCAATCTCTTGGCGGACACTATAACTAAGGCCATTGAGCTGGTGCAGTAGGTAGTTGAAGAAAACCTAAAACGTCATTGATAACTATATTAAAGTATACTTGGCTGTGGAAGTGAACACTGTAATATAGCTATACTGTAGCTCAAACCTCATTTCCATTTCATGGTAAATAAACCACAAGAATAGACCACAGTTGACACAATATTTGTCGCTCCGTCAGTTTGTGTTTGTGCTTTGCAGAACTGGCCTAATCGTGGGAAAATATCCACCTGAACAATTTCCGTATGCAAATGTGTGTTTGTACAACACAAATTGCAAATAGCGTATATATCATCAAAGTCGACAGTGGGTCCACAACTACACGGCCGACTTGACCGGTTTGTTTAAAAGTGTTTACTGGTGTGGCAAGCCACAGGGAGATCACACCATCATGTTTGAGGGAACAGGTCACCTGCGTGTACCGTGCAGGACAGGTCTCACATTGAGGTGTTCTTCATCCCTGCTGCGTAAGGTCAACTATTTATGTATTTCACACGACTACAGCTGTACATTTGGCATGCCATGAATCATCAACAGAGGCTCCAGGGTGGCATAAATCACCTATATTGTTTAGGTGTCCAGTGGATGGAGTTATTTATTCTTGGTTCAAGGAGAAGCAGGGAGCAATGACACTTGTCAATGACGTGTGATCAGTGGATGGAGACGGCGTCATAAGGGTGTCAAGTGGAGGTGAGACATGCACTGAGACCAGGATAAAGCCAACATACCCTTTTGCTCATCTGACTGCAGCCTAATGGGATGCTATGGATGGTGATTTGGTTTATGCGTGCCCGTCTGCCCCGCAGCCACCGCTGTAAATTATCACCCGTCATATCTGTGACATTTCAGCAAAGAGGCTTGACGTGATGATGCTGGCGATATTGGAGTTTGAGCCCCTGTGGGGAGCGATTGGTCTCCATAGCCATGATAGCCCACTGCCAACTCATCCCAGTTCTGGGCACCAAAGCCTCTCTTATCATCGCAACTGTCTCAGAGAGATCAAAAACATGAAAATGCCTTCAGAACATTGCCCAAACTGAGATCAGAGTTCAGATTAGCTAATTTGTAATGCAGTGTGCATAATCTTCGTTAGCAGCTTTTGATGTTTGACGAAGAGTTGTATAATATACCAAGATCATATGCTCTCTCTCTCTCTCTCTCTCGTCTGAAGGAAGCCAAACAAAAAGTAGGTTTTACTCTTATGTACACAAGATGTAACAATAAATCACAACCTTGAACCTTGAATACTAGTTCAAAGGTGTCATTGACATTGACCATCCTTTAGCCCAAGTGCAGTATAAAAATAAAATTGCCACGCATGCCTAAAAGACGACATGTCAGAAAGGGATCCTTTGTTATTTATTATTAAATGTACTGTCCTGTAAATGTCAAGTTAAAATAGCCTCGACTCAGAAAGTGTTCATCTCCCCACAACAAGAAAAGCCCTCTAATTATATTACCTGTGAAAATGTCACATTCCAAGACAAAGACAACGGCCAGGTGTGGAGGAGAGGCCACAGTTACGGCAGGTATAAAAAGAACTGATGTCTGGAGGCACAAGACACGGTGAGTCATTTTGTATGGTGGTTGCTTCTAATCGCCTTGTTTTTCTTCAGTGCAGTAGAAGCTTCTCCTGAGGGAGTGCCGGCTGACTTTTGAGATGAGAATGATAGGAGGAGAGTATGCAGGAGTCCCATGAGGACATTGTCCCGTCTTTATAGGCCTATTGTGGCTGGGAAACCCTTCCCACCCACAAGTCGAGCACCATAGATATCCACAGGATCAGTCCTTCCATTCGCTTTCATTCTGCAGGAAATCTGTTTGCGATTTAAGTGATTTACGCTGCAAGTAGGGCTGTCATGTTTTACTTTGGCGACAAATTGTCAAACAAATAGTCATCATGAGTAACTTTTAAATCTGCTCTGAGGAAGGCTGAGGCCGAAACGCCTAAGCGTTCCCAATAAGTTGAGAATGTGTATCTGGGCCTGTCTTGGATCTTTTATTTTGGAGTGTTGCTTTTTCCACTTTGGTGGCATTTGTTTCAAGTTATATTTATAGCTGAGCACCCACTGCCTAAACAAAAAAGGCATCCAGAGGAAGCGCACTTTTTCCAGTCGTGATTCACTATTTAATTGCGTTGTTGATATTGAACATATCTTTTTGGCTTTTAGGCTTCGTAAACCAAACTTGCACAGGGCAGATCTGACAAATAACTTAAAGTTATACCATGTAACTTTTTTATAAAACAAATCTTAAAATTGTCTGAACTGTTAAATCGCTAAGGTTTTAGAACCCCCACTCCGTTAATTTCAGCTTCTAAAGCATTCTCTTTATATGTTTTCTATGAGCCGTGAGGGGGGGAGAATTTCGCGGCAAAATGACGTCATCTGCATCATGTGTATACGTTGGCCAATCATATCGCCGATCATAAACACATGGTACACTACCGGCCAATCACAGGCGCATCTTGCTGACTTCTCAGGAAGTAGCTTGCCTCAACATAACAACAACATACTCGGGTGAAGGAGTGTGTTTCTCCGGAATGCCTGAACGCACAGGAACCAGGGACCCCTCTAAAGATAGATCTCGGCGAGGTGGAGGCAGACGCGGTGGCGAGAGGCCCGGTCCGCGGCGAAAAACGGCCGAAAGACGCGGACGTGACCGCGGTTTGCTATACAGCTCTGACCACTAGTTGAGCAACTTACACAGTATAGCTTTAAAAGAACTGACTGACATAATGTTATACTTGTAGCCTATATAGATACTGTACATAGATTTAAAGATCGGCTATTTCCACTTTTATGACTATTACACAAAATAATTGAGATTATCTCAAATAATTGCCATCACACAATTATAATAATAATTGTGATAATTGTAGCTTTAAGTATAAATCTCAGCATTGTCTCCTAAGATTCTTCAACCAGAAGAAGATGATGTTCATCTGTACTGCACATAAGAGTGAAATGTACCTTTGTTCAGCTCCCTGTCCAATATCTACAGTATCTACCTATAGATATGGAATTACCAGCCATGCAATACATACAGTACATTTCAATTCAGAAGTGTCCAAGCCCCTATACAGGGAAAATCTGGATGATGTCATCCTTGCATTGACAAACTGACCGTGGTCATGTTCATGTTTTGTTTGTTGTACTGTATGTGTTTTGTTTTCTTACTGTATGTTATATCATGAATCTTATTTCAAATATGAGCGCCTATACTTTGTGACCAATAAATTAGTTTTGTCTTTGAATAGAAGTTCTTCCATAAAGGTAACATTGCCAGCGACATTGTCAATGCGACGACAGCCAACTGACCCTTTCACCCTCAATTATACAAGCAAACCAGTTTATTTTCCACTTCGGTGTGTGCATGCTTTACAGTGTGGGCACAGCACTAATTGCTTGGTAATTACATTTGTTTAAACAGAAGAAAAATGCCATTGTTTCTTTTTTTTCTCCAAGTGTTCCAGTTTTCCAAGCTGTTCATATTACCGTAATTCATTGTGTTTATAGGTTTATTTTGATTCCCATAGGGAATTGGGAACAGAACACTTTTAAAACAAACAGAATGTTTTGGGATTTGTTGAAGCTGCAGCTATGCCAGATATAATACAACTAAAGCCATCTCATTCTTTTGTCTATTACGCCAGAAGAGTTCCCTTTAAAGTATTAAAGTAAGGATTGTATTTAAGCTGTCGACTCAGTCCTTCACTATTGGACAAAGCTCAGAGGTATTAGAGGCATCCACATTTATTCAAGCGCAAAACTGAAGGATAAAGGGTGAATGCTGTGTGTGATTCTAGAAATAATTAACAGAAAAAGATTCAATCACTCAATTGTGCCATTCATTATTTGTCAATATTGACAAATATTTACAAAATGTGCATTTTAACATCCAGGATGTTTCAGCAAAGGCTCTGTGGGGCGTCTCCAAAGATGTCATGGATAAGATGGGTAGGCCTACAGTATGGTGCAGTGTTCCATCTGAGGGGGATGGAGAGAAACACCTGCTGCTTCTGCTTTTGAGATCCCCCCTCTGGTTTTTATTCTTTTTTATCACCAGTGCAGAAATGTTTTATCCCTGCTTCAGGTTAGTCTAAAATAAATACACACATAGGCAAAAACAGTACGCACATTTCCTTTTGTAAAATGTAATAATATGTTTGATAATGCCATAGTTTATTGATTTAATTGAGAAAGAAAGTATGTTAAGCACAAACTGTTTTTTTTCTAACCCTAACCCTAACCCTAACCCTATTTTTTAATAATAGTTTCATGATGCAATTCAAGCTTGTATATCTTCTATCTGTCATATTATGATGAAGTACGATCTGCCTCACAATCTCCTTTAAATCTCTTCTGAAAACATCTTTATGTTAGGTGTTTCTCTTAATTGGCACCTCTACTAATGTACATTTTTCATTATGTTGTTGTGCCGTTTTTATAGGTTGTGTATAAAGAACTTTGTTTAGAAAAGCGCTATCCAGATAAACTCACTATCATTACTGTATATAGGGCTTAGGTGGGCGAGAAAACAAATGAAACTCTGGATGTACAAGACTCACACACATTCAGAAATTCTGTCTTGGCAGGAGGAGCGTGTTGTTGGTCTGTGCAGCTTCCAAAGCTGTGGAAGTCACTGCTACCTCAGATAACAAGCACCAAACCCCAGACAGATCTGTACATGCAATGCCACATTAATAACTACCAACTGCAACAAAGTGCCAACCTGCCGGATGAGTTGAAATCAGTCAGACTGCAGAAGCATGCAGCAACACAGGTAATAACTTAGTTTCACAAAATCTGCCTCAAAATCAGTCTTCATTCTAGGTAACAAGCATTACATTATTTTCTAATATGATATTCTCCACAGTCCACACGTCTTCTATTAGGGGGTATATTCATATAGTTAGTATACAAGGCAAGCTGTCTGAGAAGTTAAAGCCGCTTTCTACAACATACGGTTCAACATTTTGCACTTGTGGCACCCCGTATGGGCACTTTTGTTGGTAGCCTACGCTCTAATAGGGGCAGTCCAATTGGGGATATTTCTACAGTAACAATAGATTTGAAAAAAAAAAAAAAAAAAAAAAAAAAAAGAAGGGTATAACTGAGTTTGAAGTCAATAAATGGTAATTCTTTATCACAAAGGCCTGTCATGAAGATGCAGCCGAAGAGGTGTCAAAACAACATTCCATGGTCAATAAAACCTTGTTTATAATAAGATGGCATATCTCCTGCACTACAGACGCATGTGAGATATTGTTGACAACTAAACACTTATCAGCATAGATTTGAAAGATTAGAGACAGGTACAAACTTGAAAAACCTAAAAATATAAATAAAATCCTTGGTTTTGTCCAAACAAAGCACTGCCACGGTTGTGGTGAATGTTGGTGACAACTACATACAATAAGTAGACATTTCCAACACTGCTTGTTCTTAATTAAAGGGTACAGAGTAAAAAAGGAATCAAGTGAAATGATATGCTTAGCATTCATGGATACCGTGATGGTATGTTACAACTATTCAGCATGCTCTTACAGTAGATACTAGGTTATAGAGGAAGTACCCAAAATAAATATAATTTGGTCAGCATTCAATAGAGTCAGCTGCTGAGAATTAAGAATTTAGAAGTATATTAACCAAGGCTGTGTGTGCAAAGGTAAGTCACACTCAAATGGATAAGCTGCAAAATGCGTGGACAGAATGCAACATCAGCGAAGTCAACAAAGAGCGGCCGGTACAAAAACATTGTGCAAAAGGAGAACAAGGTGCAAATACTGCATGCATGAGTCCACCTGAAGTGGAAATCCAGCTATGGCTAGAAATGCTACTTCTCCTCCAATTATGTCCAATGCAGATTTAACCCATTTAGACATGGAAAGCCTACATTTTTTACGTAAATTAATGCCTTTCTTGATCATATTAGAGCATCAAGCATCAAAAGTAGCTGAACCACAAGCTCGAAACATGGCAAGAAGCGTTTTGTATACCAGTGATATTTCAAATAAAATGCAACGTGGCCAAAGCAATGCAATCCCAGAGTGAATTTACAGACAGGGTTGTGAGAAACTGGAAAGGTCAAGAGCAAAATCTGTGAATTATGCAAGATATTGCTTAATGCTAAAGGGCAAATTCCAGTTACTGTCCAACTCTGAATACAAAGGAAAATACTATGACATCAAATTTCAAATTGAGGATTAAACATTACTCAGACTTAAGAGCAGTGTGCACCTGGGCCTCATGAAACAGATGGTGAAAACTATGCATAGTATAGTCAAGCTGTATAGGAAAAGTATGCGGATGTACTTGAAGGGATGGTGTGCATTGAAGGAGAACAGCACATTATAGATCAGAGAGGATGCACAAGCAGTTGTTCACGCTCCATGAAAAGCCCCTGTAGCACTGAGAGGAAAAGGGAAGGCAGGAGTTGAAAAGAACTGGGAAACTGGACCTCATTTAACGAGAAAGAATCAAGAGCATGGGTGAGCCGGTAACTATATAGAAACCAGGGAAGAATTAATCCAGATATATGCATGCCTATGGACCCTTAGTAAGGATTTAAATGCTGCCATCAATAGGGAACACTACCCCATGAGGACTATTTTAAACACAGCATCAGTGGTGTAAAGTAACCAAATACATGTATTTGAAAATAGTCAATCTACAAGATGCATCGTGAGCTTGTAGATCTGCTATTTTATACATTTGAAAACATAAATGTGAGTACTTTTAAGTACTCACATTCAAAAGTAGGCTACTCACATTTTATGTGAGTATTTTTTCCACCACTACACTGCACAGCATATGAAAGCACTATTATAATCGTGTGGGGACCAAAAATCAAACCATCAGTTCGAAATAGAGCGGTGAATTTGAGCAGCTATTTGCCCTATTCACCTGGCGGCCAAGTTTGCAATTTGCATTGAAACCGGGTGGCAGCTGGGGTGGCATTTCATTAAAGGACAACTTTGTTTTTTTACAACAAGGGTTCATATTTTAGATTGTAATTAGAGAAAAGAAAAGATGAGTGTTAAAATGTTTTCATTTACTTGATCTTTCTATAGTTTTAGCGATTTTAATTACCTTGATTTCAGTGGGTGGGGGCATGCGTGCAAGTGGCTAAATATGTATTTTTAGACACAATAAGCCGGTGATTTCTTTACTGTAACACTACTAGCCCCCATAAGTCACATTTGCCCATGAAAGATTGTGGTGCATCTTAGGAATGGGCTTATTGTGCCTAAAAAGACATTTAGCCACTTGCACACATGCCCCCAACCATTGAAATCAACACTCATCTTTTCTTTTCTCCAATTACAATCTAAAATATGAATCCTTGTAAAAAATGTTGTAAAAAAACAAAGTTGTCCTTTAACTTAATGGCAAGATGCCCGCTGTGTGAATATGGTCAATACCCTGCGCGTGTGTCTAAGCTGTGCAACAGTGCTCTTCTGGTCACCCAGCGGTATTGCAGCTGTTAATGCTGCACGGGACGCTATTATTCCTACCGTAGGAGACAGTGTTTGAAGGAGCGCTCGTTTTATGGTTAGATGTCACAGTTATTGTCCACGACATTGCAAGCGGCGCGAAGGCCAGCGGACCTTGGTCCTGCTCTTTGCGCCCGAGCGCCGCAGGCGCGAGTGCCCGCGAAGAGCGGGCCAGGGCCGGCCGCGCGAGTTACGGAGCCGTGGTGAATGCAATCGTTATATTTATGCCCAGGCCGTAAGGCCTGGGCAAGCCCACGATAAACGCCCGCGCAGTCCAAGTGACCACAGCCGAGCGCTCCAGACCTCCGCTTCAGCCAATCACAAGCCGCGCCTTCTAATTTATTCAACCCTGTCTCCTACGGTAGGAATACTCGCGCACGGGACAGGGGGACAGGGTTGAGGACAGGAGCACACACTAAGTCAAACGGTGTGAGCCAGCTTCACCGCTCAAAAAATAGCCGATCTACAAGCTCACACGATGCGGCTATTTTTGGTGAGGTGTAGATCGGAAAAAACATCAAGCACCAAGTACAGTGCAACTCAGGTCTAGAGGGTTAAGTGGTTAAGACGTTATAGCTCGAATGTCAGGGACCAGAGTCTTCAGCACACTGGATACACAGTGTGGCCACTGGAAGGTGAAATTAGGCAAGAAAAGTTCAGAGACTGCACTTTTAACACCCAAGTTGGTTACTACAACAGTATGCATTAAAAGGCTACCTTTTTGTGTAAAGACAGCTGATGAAATGTTCCAGAGACTTAAGCATGTCTGAGATGTTTGAGGAACAAGAAGGAGTTGAGGACAAAGGAGCCAAGCATACTGTACATGATTGAATAACAAATACGTGAGCAGTACAAGGACAAGTAAAACTGAGACATATTGAACACAACCGCAAATAACAAACTGCATGCCAACTTACATTGACTTGCATCAAAATGCACACAGTGTGGCAAGATAGCGGGCACACTATGTCAAACGGGTAGATCAATCAGTCCTTTTAAGTGCGAGCAGGTGTGGTAGGTACAAAGGGCTGGGTGAACAGACTCATGGGAATTGGAGTCCTGCATAGGGAACTTTTCCACAGTTCCTTTGTGAGGGTTATTTTTGGTTCTCTACCTGATGGAGGTAGAAGGAGGCGCTAATGGTTACCCTCAGAATGTCACACTCCAATGTTTCTCAAAGACAAGTCTACTGAAGGTCAATTTACCCACAGATTGATTCTGATACAGTATGCTTCTGTGTTGGAGTCGACACAATAACATTTCCCATAGGGCACAGGGCTTTGGATGCGAAGTAAACACCAGTATGTCCTTTAGAAAGACCTTGTGGGATGGTTTGACCTACTGACATGGGCTTATGAGCAGATGTATTCAGGCTGCTGTCTGCTGCCGCTGCAGACATTTTTACAGTAAGGATACAAGGGTGTAACAGAGTTTGAAGTCAATAAATGGAAATTCTTCATCACAAAGGCCTGTCAAGGGGTGCACGCTGGCCTAGTGGTTCAGGCGCATACTGTAGCTCATAGGCTCTGATACCTAGCAGCGCATTGTGGGTTTGAGTCCCGATCCCGGCGGCCTTTGCTGCGTGTCACTCCCCGTCTCTCTCGCCACAAGGGGCGCTAGAGTGCCAGAAATGTCTCTATAGACCTTCGCTCTAGCTTCCGTCGACACTGTCCCAAGTGCCTTGGGATTTCACTCCAGCCAATGCTATGGGTGACGAGAGGAGGAAGCCAGCTGACACGTAGCCAAAATGCTAACCCATTTAGAAGCCCGATCTAAAGCTATTTCAGTCGCAAAAAACTTTTTCTTTGGGTCTGGGAACACAATCCGGAGAAAATCCTGTCTAAAGATGTGATTTATTATTGGAGTGGGCGGCGCGATGCGGCCGTTAGCGCGACTATGGCCCGTGTATGGCCGAGTGTTGGCCTGGACCATGGATGGACGTTTAGACCGGGGCTTCGTTGAGGCCTCCGATTAAATAATTCATTTTATTAAATATCCCGAACTAGTTCGGGATAGGCACCCTGGAATACGTCGCGCCGCCGACAGTATTGAGTTTTTTTTGGGGGGCTCTAAACTTTATTTTAAACCATTTTCAATGGAATAAATCATTGGACCATCTAGCGTCTCTCGTTGGCTAGCGCTGGACGAGCAAGGACCACCCACGTTGCTCCAAGCAGCTCGGGGTAAGTAAAATAGCAAATAAAATATTATATTGGATTGAAATAAAGCCGAACTTGTTCGGGATAGGCACTTATAGGGTTAAAGGCAGAAAAGCCCCCCAAAAATATATTAACAAAACAAAACAAAAAAACAAAGGTCTGTCATGCAGATGCAGCAAAATGGGTGGTGACAAAGTGAAAACAACATCCTGTTGTTAATAAAAACTAGATTTGACTTTGTGAATGGCATTAATCATTGTTAGTGGCATTGTGAGAAGACTGGAAATCTCCCTATCTCACATGTCACCGGAATGGATTTTGCCCTCCTTTGTTTCGCTACTTTGAGCCATTATTTTGTCCGCTTTAATAGCATGTCATTCATTTCAGAGGCACGTCCTGCATAGAGAAGCACCTAGTTAACAGAGGGAAAAGAAAAAGCTATTAAAATGGATGGTTTCCTAATCAACAGGAAGCTGGTACCAAGGCAAAGAGAGGAATAAGTCATTTTCTCAAATCATATTCATCATCCAACAAACACAATAATCATTATCGCCTGCATGGCTCCCCACATGAGCTGAGCTCGGGACACGCTGCATGAAATCAGATGTTTGTCAGACTAACAGGTTTGGTCAGAGTAACTGAATGGAAACAGAAATTAATCCCATGTTATTTTAGTTTTCTAGGGTATGATTTTGCATTGGTGAGAGGGAGAGAGAGAGAGAGAGAGAGAGAGAGAGAGAGTAAGCTAAATAGAAAGCAAGAAAAATAAATTACCATGACAAGAAAATCTACATGTGTGTCTGTCCAGAGACTATAGTATAGTAGTGAATAAGACTTTAATGAAGCATGTTTTGTGAGGTCACTGGGACCTTAACCTTTGACCCTCCACAAATTTGTGCCAAAATTGGAAGACGTTTCCATCCCAGTGGGACTATTGCCCTTTAAAACCCCTCAGTGGGGAGTCTGATCTAAAGAATATCAAATATCTAAATATTGAATTAAGCAACTTAAAATCTGTATGGGGTGCAAACAAAAGCAGACATTAAAAGTGTTTTAATGTGAAATACTCCTCCTTCAGCTACTTCTAATCAGTCCATCCTTGAGAGGACATTTATGCCAAATGTCATGAAATTCCATGAAGGCATTTCTGAGACATCACGTACCAAGAATGGTATGGATGTACGGACACACGTTCATTCGTACGCCGCGGCTGTTGCTGGCGGAGGTGCAAACAAAGCCAAACACATTCTCCACCCACAGCAACATGGACTATCAAAGCTCCTCTTTTCTCACGATGCTCGCAGGGGGTAATGTGGAGGCATGCCGCTCGTGAATCAACAGCATTGTGCTTCCACATACCTTTGAATTCATACTGTGCCGCATACTCTTGCAGTTCTTTGACAATTTGGGATCATATTATACAAGGCATTGAGGATAGGTGCATGCGGCGCCAAGCTCCATTTAATGGCTTCTTCTTGTGGGCTGCCAGTTCGCAGAGACGCGTAAATCAGCGTCGACAGCTCCGAAGCAATTCAGTGAGGTCCAACAGCTAGCTGCTTGGTACCAAAACAAGACTTGAGTATTAATACATAAGCGGGGGGAAGCTGCTCTGTAAATCTATGCCGCTGCAGTGACATTGAGGAATCAGTCGCATTCAAGAAGAAGAAAAAACTAAACAAGGACGCTAAAGCAAGGACAGGCATAACAAGCAGGGGAAAGAGCCGTGTGGCTTTTTCCAGCATGGAGACAGCCAGACCCCGTTTGCAAGTACCTGTGTGACAGCTATATTAGCTCTAATGACAGCCTGGGTTAATCTGCTGTGGTGTAAGCACCTGGGCTTCAGGACAAAATAGGTGCTGGACCAGTGTGAAAGCCTCATGTGTAAGGGTATACAATGAAGGCCCTTCAGTAGGAAATTGCAAGGTAAAAATACATCTATGAATAATAAATTCCTGCAATCATGAGTAATTACAGTCATAGTTTTGACTCAGTGACAGATCTCTTATGAGTGTTTGGGTTTAAATGATTCCCATTTCTTTTCACCTGCATAGTTGGCTGAACAATCACATTGTAAATTATGCCCACCCCTACTGCTCTACCAACCCACTTGTTTTTTTTTGAGTGCGGCGCTTGCGATCCAAAAGTGATGAATGGAGATTGATATTATTATGGCTATTTTTGGCATTGCAGATTGCACGTGCAGATCTGAATCAGGGTGCTTACAGCAATGGCCCTTGACGAAAACTGAATTGGTTATTGAGCCCTCTTTCGGCAGTTTGACCAAATTCTAAATGTCTACTGCTGTCAGGGGAGCAATGATTTTACTTCATCTTAAGCCAACTTTCAATTGATATTTGAAACCTACGTCTCCCTGCGGCCCCGGGTGGATTCATCAAACACTGTTGACCGTTTGTTATAGAAGCCAGAGCTGTCCATAAGGTACAACAACACAGGCTGTTGATAGTGTGACTGTACTTGTGAACACATATCGCTGCCATTTGCCAACCCAGAGTGTACTGTGTAATGCTTTGCGGGTGTTCTATCACTGTTCCAGTGCAGCAGCTCCCTTTGAACTGAAAGATATAGCTCATGTGTCGGCTTGCATGTCACTGTCGGGCAGAAACCTCGTATCTCCAAGTTTCAAATGTGTACGTCTTTTGCCCTGCTTCATCATACAAGACTAGTGAAAACAGCCGATCTACAAGCACACAACGCCTTGCGATGCGAGGCGTTGTGTGCTTGTAGATCTGCTTTTTTCACTAGTTTGGTACATTTTATAGAGGATAAATACAAAACGAACGGTTTTGGACATACAAGGTTTCCACCCGACAACGACGATATGGGCAACACTCGATTCATGTTGAGAAATGGAGCATTTCGCCACGATGTGCCTTTGTAGATAAACGCCTCACCAACCATGCTGCCCTTTGGCTGTTTTTTTGGAGGCACAAGGCAGCCTCTCTGCAGAAAAAGTGGTTTGCGGAACATTCACAGCTTGACTTCCCGTGCAGCCGGTGTGACTGCCATTCACACTTTGTTTATGGTCAGAAAAGCACAATTTGGGACAACCGGTCTTGGTTGGCTTGACGGACATGGCTGCTTTTAAAAATTAGGATATCCCAGGAACACTGAAGGAATGCAGCAGGCTTCCAGTACCCATAATGCTCTGCGCACAATGACAGCATTCATTTACATCACTCTGGTATTCATTTGTGCCCCCAGCCATGGTGCACGGACGCCATTGAGAAAGATGCATACAGCAAATGAAAACACATCTCTATGAATAACACCATTTCTCCCATAAACGATAGGCTGTGAAATATGGCGTACACCACCACGCCAGCCATCAAAAGGAAGCTCCGGGGCGCAGCCGCACAAGGAGGTATTATCAGCTTGTCAGCACGTCCTGACTAAAATAAATACCATTTGCATCTTTCTTCTATTTCTTATCTGTTGCATTATGCCCGCTGTCCTCTCTCGCCACTGATTAAATTTCCATTAGCCATGCTTACCGGTTGTTGTGGCTGGAAGGGAGCGCATGAGAGATGCCTCTCGAATATGATTGCTAGGAGAGTTTCGAGGCTGGATAATAACATGGTGGTATGATGTGTGTGTGTGTGTGTGTGTGTGTGTGTGTGTGTGTGTGTGTGTGTGTGTGTGTGTGTGTGTGTGTGTGTGAGACAGTGTGTCTTTTTTCCAGTGTATTTGTGGCTCCTGTCTTGTCTGGGGTGTGGGCAGGCGGCAGGAGAAAGAATGGTAATATGAAGAGCACGACTGCCAGAGATTGGAGGGGGAGGGAGGGGGGATTTCAATTCAAATGCAAACATCTTTAGAGTCTACACTGTGTGCTGGGTATTAAATGAGAAACAGTGCATGAAGAGGCTCAACGACAATAATCCTTCAATAAATCAACCCCCTCACACCCAATGAAATGCAGTCCCCCAATTTTAAAATCCCCCTAAAAGGATTTTAAATGAGTCAAACTGTATTTAAACACACTGGTAATTCTTCACCTCTGTATTAGGCTGTGGCTTTAGCGGACTTCCAGCTACTCTCACAGGTTGCCTTAATGGCTGGCTGGATTGATTAGTGCTGGGAGGACGGGCGGCCACTTGGCCCGTTGCCTCATTAGTCTCAGTTTGCAGGTGTTGTGGATGCCTTGGTGCCCTGTGCTGCACCCGCCCGTTGCCCGCCCTGCCTGGCACAGGCAAGACAGAGGACAGAGAGCGGGCCCACCTCGTTCATCTTGTGAGCCGTGGCGGAGGTCACGCAGGAAGGCGCTCTCCCTGTGAAGGAGTGACTGGGAACGACAGATGGGGAAGCAGTATGGGGAGGGAATCGGCTCAGGCTCAAAGGGTTCCATTTGTTTTTTCATTTCGGCGAGGCAGTTTGCAAGGCATGCCTCTGGTCATGATGCCCGCCAAGCGTGCCTTATAGTCACGCACAGCACCCTGACAACATGCATTTGAATTTCACTACATCTTGATGTACTGTTAGCCCCCATGCATGCTCATAGTGTGGCTGCCACAGTGCAATATGATCTGTGCACTTGTATTTATATCATCTTACAGGAGAGCAGAGATACATTATTAGGTGCAGTGTTCATGTAATGAGCACATAAGCAACATATCTGCATGCACAGTAGGCCTATATGTACTATACTAGAGTTTCGGGCCACAATATACTACATGAAAGACAGACAGACAAAAAGGTACATGAAACAGATATGCACACTCACACAGGCACACACACACACACACACACACACACACACACACACACACACACACACACACACACACACACACACACACACACACACACACACACACACACACACACACACACACACACACACACACACACACGCAGAGGCTTGGCACATTTATATTAGTTACAGATAAACATATACTGTATACTGTAATACATTTTTATGCTATAGTTGTTATATCCTGGACTGTTTAGTGGCCTAGGAGATCCTTCCCAGCTTGCCTCGGGGCAAGCTGTTATTTGTTATAGGGAATGTACTATTGTGTACTATATGTAATATTGTTTATGTTATAATCATTTTATGTTATGTGTGTTTAATGGTTGGGAACCTTGGGTGATGGGGTTAGGAGAAGTGACCATCCCTCATGTCTCACTCTACACTACAATATGTTAGTTTGTTGCCTTGTGTTCAGGTGTTATAAATAAAAGAGTATTTCTATAAAAAGTCATTGTCATGTCTACTTCTTCTGAACAGAAACCCACCAGTCATTACATTGGTTTCAGAATATGGATTACCAAGCTGGAAGAACTGGGAAACCCTCTACCTTTTCCAGGAGAAGGCCAGGAAGGCACAAAAAGGACGCCACTGTGGAGGTGCTCTCCTCTGGGTAGAAGTACCGACTTAAACCCCTGAAGACACTCTCAAAGAGGAGTCTGACACAGCGCTGCTTTCTTTAACCTCGCCTCAGGGTGGCATGTGATGCGTACACCTGCATAATGCTGATGTTCCTAAAAAGGACATGCTCACATCTGCACAGATGCTAATGTGCCGTCAAGAGGACGTGTGCTGCCCAGTGATGGTACCGGAATATACTGCCGAAGACACAGACTTCTTCTGCTGGCCCGAGGGTGCCAGTGCATCTGTAGGTCACTGGCAAGAAGGGCTGTCAGAGGGCAACAATGCTGTATCGACCCACACACCGCCAAGCCTTGGGTTTTCCAGCAGCCACCAGCCAAAGCCTCGTCGTCGGCAAGCTACTGAAAGAACAACCATTACAATCCCAGGGGTTATGGGAAGCCACCACTCCCCACCGTCAAGCATGACCGGCTGTACATCCCCTCCACTGATTACTCCAGGGGGGCTTCGAGCAGCCCCCTCCTACCGTCATCAAGCCTTGATAGCAGAATGCCAGCTAGAGGAGGTGCCAAGCTACCCCGCTACAGTGGAGATGGACCTCCAGATGGCAGCTCAACGTAGCGGCTGCCCAGACAACGAGACAGCCTTCCATAATGCGCTGGCATTGGAGGGGCGAGGGATGCAGATATTATCTGACCTCCGCCCAGAACAACGGATGGGCTGCATCACCCTCATGGCCACTTTGGAGCACCGATTTAGTCGGCCCCCGTTTTGCAGGATGAAGCCAGAGAACAATTGTCTGCCAACATGAGGAGAGAGAAAGAGAGCTTGGGGACTTATGCTGCTGAGTGCTGACCTGCGCTTAATAAAGCAACACAGTTACCCTGCATTCTCGTGTTCCATCCAAGAGGAGTTGGCCCTGCAGGCCTTTATGCCTGGACTCTGGCCCGAATGCCTTGGAGAGTATGTTGGTCTATCTGGCTCATGGACATACTGTGATGCCCTATGAGACACAGAATGAGCCGAGTCATTACTACAAACCGCCAACCAGGTTCCGAGTGCCCATGTTGGAGTATGACAAGCAGAATGAGTGGAAGATGAAACGATCGGTGAGGAGTGCAACAGGTGTCTCCAGTCTTCCTCCACCAGTCACAAGAGAAGCCAACGAGGCAGAGGATTCAGTATGGCTGCTATTGATGCGGAGAACCGGGACATATGGCGCGTCACTGCCAAACCACTACACCCCTGAGTACGCAATCAGAACATAAACTCACCGGTCATTACAATTCACAAACATACTGGAGATGTCCGAAGGCTGAGATGGATGTTGACCAAGTTGTTACTTCAAGTCTAAAGCCTTGTTACTCGACAAATAAGCATGCTACTGTATTAGCAGAGATTGTTGTAGGGAAAATGAAACAACACATGTCCGCCTCCAAATTTTTTTTTTTGGCTGCCTTGTTGAATGACAAAACATCAGAGGGCACAAAGCCAGCTATTTGGCCATCTAGCTTGTCTCAGGCATCCTAATTGCTGCGTTAGAGGAAGTATCCCACTGAGACAGAGGTCTCATTATGCAGACTTTCATCTCGCGAATACTTCGTAATTCTCACTTTCCGACTTCAGCTGCTGTCACTTATAGTTCCATCTCTGAGCGGAGCAGTTCTGGATCACAAGTTCCATTTCCCGCAATTTGCATATCGTCTCAGTTAAAGTACTTCTTGCACTGCCCCCCCGCCCTGGTTTGTCCCACAGGACGACAGTGGCATTTGTGAGGGGACGGGCTTCACAATTAAGCAACACAACCTTAACTGTTGCTTGCTAAATCCATTACATTGATTTAACTTATTGCTCTTTAAAGCGTGATTGTGACCGTCTTTGTGGGCTTTAATTATCGGAACACTTGAACAGCGCAGCAGACTTCACCGGTGCCTGGTAACACTAAACATGGTACTGCTGGGAACTGAAAGGAGAAGGTGGGTGAGGGGCAATTAGCCTCTAGAACCGCTTCCACTCATCTCTTGCGCTTGAGGGAGAATGGCCTTACTATGCAGTTCCACTCAGTTATTCAGCCACTGGATTTAAAATGTATTAGCATATAATACGATCTACTTTTGTCTGTTTTTCAGAGGCGCTGAAAAAGCAACTGTTAAGGCACAGGCATGTGCACACATAGACATCAAAGGGGGCTTGAGCCCCTGCCCTTTTATCCGTCTGTAAAAAGTGCCCTCTCCAGACCATGAATGCAGTTTTCACTATGGTGAAAGAAATGCAAAATGCCTCTTTCCATGCCATACCTGAAGGCAGCATTCAAGAGAATTGCCTTGTCTAAACTACTTGAATGCAGCGTCTTATGTTGAAAGAATTGCCCTCTCTGTGTGGAAATCCCTGCCGTTACACCACATCTCCAGTATTGACTTGATTATGCTTAGTGTGGTATCAAGTACCAAAAATAGCCGACACCCAAGCTCACAACGCATCGCAGCGCGACACGTTGTGAGCTTGGAGGTCTGCTATTTTCAATATTTTCACCAAAAGGCCCTTTTAGGAATTTCAGCCCCTGCCTCTCTAACATTCTCTGCACGTCCCTGTTAAGGCAATAAAGAGAGAGCCAAGAAAAAGCAGCATCTGTTGACTAAACAACATAAGAATCTCATCGCATAATTGGGAAATGTTATCATTTTTCTCCCTGCAAATGGAAGAAGATAATACAGTAGGCAGTACAAAGACCAATGTGAAAATATTATTGCTCCAGAAATGTATTTAGGATTTCCCAGGTCTAGCTCATTCAGTATAACACGGATAAAACAAATCATTAAAATGACTTTTGCAAGTAAATCTAATGGACCAAAGCCCTAATGACCAATTACCTCGCTCATCATCTAATAGGGTGTATCACTGCTGACATCCAATAGTACAGAGACGAACAATTACACATCAATTAAAGAAATTAACAGTTTTGATCCTCGGATCTACTATGCCGCTCAGTATGGGGGTGTTATTTTAGGAGGGTGCACAAGCACACATAAACATGTCTACAGTGCAAATCAATAGAGCTAAAGAGAGTAGCATCATACAGTACAGAAGAACTCTTCAACATAAAAAAGCTGCATCATTTTTGTAATGAGATACACATTTTTAAAATGAATGCTATGGGATTACTAATCTATGGTCCGCAATGAAAAAGGCGTTTGTTTTACAGGTAAGATCAGACATCAATATCTGAGGGGAAACATGTCTCTTCATTTTAAGGACACTTCAAAGTATTTGAAGACCTGATGAAAAGCTCAGCGACAGTTGCGTTGGTTGAGCAGCCACAAGAGGAAGGATGAACACCCGCACTTGTCTTGGCTTGCTCAATAAAGATTTATATATTTTTTAAAATTGAAATGACCTTCCTCAGACATAGAGATGCGTGAGGAAGTGAAGACAGTGTGCGGGAGTTTAAAGGGCACTCAAGCAATGAACATATTGGCATTTAATCACTTTCAACCTGGTGCCTCTATTTTGGGCATATTATAGGCTCACAGCGTGCTGCGTGACTCGCATCGGGACATGTTGTGAGCTTGTAGATGTGCTATTTTAGCAATTAGTCTGAAGTAGGTCTTAAGTTGTTGAGTATTCGGCTCTACTCACTGTGAAGGTCACATCAGTTGAAAACACTCGACAGAGGATTCTAAAATTCCATCATCAACTGCCATTTATTAGTATCAAACCACTGCTACAAAATTACATCAAACATGATGAAAATGGACTTGCATACGTGCTATACACAATGTAAGCTTTTAAAGTAATTAAAGTACATGAATTTTCTCTTTTTTTTTGACAAATATCAATATATATATCAATGCCACTTAAAGCCATATACTGTATATCATTCCAGTGATCTAGAACCTATAAATGTACAACTATATCCCTGGTGGCTAAAGGACCTTCATACACATTTGAGTAAAGATATCCATTTCAAACTTCTCATCACAGAATTTTTCAGCATGACGATTTCGAGGACTGAAAAAAAGAGACCCTCTACCCCGTATGCTAAAGTCAACTTTAGTAAAAAAATAAGTTAAAATAAAACAAACAACTGAAAATATTATATACACAAAGAAAGGTTTTAAAAAAAAAAGTATAATACTGCACCTCATTATATGTAAAAAGGAATCGCTTACAGGAATGAAACGTTCAGTCAGTATTACCTATCTAAATCACTCCAGTTAAATAGTGTTGGTAATGTTTGCAATTGTTCACTTTGAAACACATAAAAATGGTGCCATATCATGAACTGAATATTGTGTGCCTTTATGCTACAAATAACTAATCGGTTGTGTCATTCAGTGTATAGAAAACAAAGAGTCATCTGCCTGCCACATTGAGGCATGGAAAAAATTCAAAATGAAAGAGGATTGCATTTACTGCCAAGGTCATACAGACAAGAATACCGCTCAATCTGCTGTGAAAGTGAAATTTGCAAGGGAGAGGAGAGCTCCAGTGAGAGAAAAAAAAAAAGAAGAATAAATAAATAAAATAGAAACACTTCCAACTGTGTAAATATAGTCATCGACTTCACGTGAAGACTTGGCTTAGAACGGCTGCTTTAAAAGCCTAAACATTATCTTGGGCTGTGCATCATTGCCTAGCAACTTATTTTCCAGCTTGCTGGAAATAATGAGGGGCAGGTTGACAAATACTTCATGAAACCTGTTTAAAAGCGGCACCACCAGCCTCATGATGGCAGCTGTCATGCTGTCTGAAAAGGTGACGATTTGAAAAGAGAATCAGCAGTGAGACACATTGACGCCAGACATAACCAACACCAGCTCCGCTTTTCTTTTATACCATTTGAAATGTTTAAGAGAAGTGGAACAAACCCCACACAGAGGATTTGTTTCAAAACGTTGCTTCTCTTTTACTTTCTTTTAGCACTCGATGAAGAACTCGCCTGAAGACCGGTTATGGAGAAAATCAAGTATTTTTCTTTTTGTGCCGAGGTCTCAACAGTCACAGGAGAGATGACTCTGGCTTACTGTGAAACAAACACAGGTGTTTGTTTGATACTGACAACTCAGTATGCTGCTCATGCAGGAAGGTTGACGGTCAGGGTATGACTAAATCTCCCAGTTTAAAACTGACAAAGGCACAGGAAGGCTTTTATTAACCGCAGGGTCAGAAAGATTGCCTCTCTCAGAACTCTTCCGGTCCCCCTCCTCCCCTCCCTCCCTCGCAGCCACACATGCCTTTGTGAAAGGAGCAGAGTGGGGGTTTGGAAAAGAGTGGTCTTTGACAGCATGCTAATAATTTCCATAAACCAAGCGTACAGTATCTTGTCGTGGTTATATGCTGCAGTGCCACCGGTGATTTTGTCACTCTTCACTGGAATAGGACTGAACTGTTAGTAGCCAGGGCTGGGCAATATATAACTTCAAATCAATATCATGTTTATCCAAAACGAATGCCTTGATCACGATTAATGATTTTTTTTAAATAGTGAAAATAGCAGATCTACAAGCTCTCATCCTGTCACATTGTCGATTATAAAACATCTAGATTGTTTGTGTCAAGACGTTGATTATAAGGAAGAAAAGAGTTAAAAACCTAAAAAACTATTATTCAGCTATTAAGTCGTTTCTGAATGAACGGTTTTGAATGATATATTTTGGGTTAATTGCCCAGCCCTAGTAGCTAGTACTACTGATAGTCCATGGGCCATAGGAGATATTGCTCTCGGAAAGGTGGCAAAGGTTACTTAGCATTTTTGAGAAGCTCTATATTTCTAGATAATATTTTGGTATGATAACCCTTCCTGAGTAACAGCTAAATTGGTGTTATTAGCCGCTAAAGTTGGTGTCCCATTAACTTTACTATACGGGGAAGAAAATGCTAAAAAATAATCTGCTTTAAATTAAGTAGCATATGAGGGGTCAAATTAGGGTTTTTTCATGATTCTGAATCCATTGCAAGCATGTGTTTTGCACACAAAACATTCCTTGGGCTAAAAACGCGCCCACAAAACAATGGTTTAGTGATGAAAAGTGATGAGTCATCACTTTTTACAGTTTTGTGGGGCCCGTTTTTAGCCCAAGGAAGGATTTTCGTGCAAAACACATATTCTACTTATTAAAAGCAGATTCATTTTTTGCATTCTTTTCCTGTATAGTAAAGTTAATGGCCACACCAACTTTAGCGGCTGATAACACCAATTTAGCTGTGACTCAGGAAGGGTTATCATACGAAATATTATCTACAGATATAGAGCTTCTCAAAAATAACCTTTGCCACCTTTCTGAGAGCAACATCTCCTATGATGACGGAGTAACAATCAAGTGTAAAACCCAGTCTAACATTGATTCACCCTCTCAGGTCAAATTCAATGTAACAGCACCAATTATGCTGTCTCAACATGCTGGCACTCCATAGGGGCTCCAAGCACCCCTGTTGGTAGAATGACACACCAGAATGTCACACTAGTCTGGGTTTCTTTGTACATGGTTTCTTAGGTCTGTACTCTGTACTATAAAATTCAGCAAACACTTTTTTTCCCTTTTGCTTGTTTAATCTTAAAATCACCTGATGGGCAGGGACGGTCTGTTGAGTTGCCAATGACAGAAAAGTATAATAAAGTTTCAAACATTTTTGCTGTGATTGTCTAAACGTTCTACCCTAATAACATGCTGTACTACAGCAATGTAAATGGATAACATGCTGATATGGTACACTACAGAGGTTAAATGAAAATATATGATTCAATTGCCAACTCAAGTTGTAACATTGTCTACTAACTTGTGCTCAATGCCATTTGGTGTGTGTGTGTGTGTGTGTGTGTGTGTGTGTGTGTGTGTGTGTGTGCGTGCGTGCGTGCGTGCGTGCGTGTGGGTGTGTGTTTTAATCCAAAGCATACAGTATCAAGCTAATATAACCTGTCTTGAGATGAATTAAAGAACAGACCAAATCAAACCTTTCAATCTGATCTATAGGTGATGCAGAGCAGATTGCTCGTACTGTTTGCAGCGATGCTACAGTGTGTGAGTAATGATTGGCAACAAATAGAAAGACTTAACTTCGAAAATGAGTCTACTGATTTGATTCTGAAATACATGGAGCACTAAAGACCCTGTTGAGGGGCTTTAACTTTAAGATACCACAGGACATTTCAGTTATTAGTGAAATACTTTGAAGGCACATTCAGTACAGTACAGTGTTCCCATGGCAGACACTTCTGTTGTTTCAGAATAATTCAACAGAAATATGAAAGAAAAAGGGGTTTAAATCTAGCAATCAAAACATTTGGGCATTTAAATGGAACTGTATAATCCTGATATCAGGTGAGCTGAAGAGGACACCTTGAAATGGGGTTCCACGCTGCAGTGATAAAACCCAGGGGGGAGGTAAAGTGGGGGCACGGCCTGGACGTAATTGCATGAATATTTAAAATCAGCTTATCTGAAATTTGAGAGTTGAAAGATTTCCCTTCCCTCCTCTCCCTCGAGCTGTGGGGATGAGGCCAGTATGTCTTATTCATGAGGGGACCACGGGAGGTGTGTGTCATGGCCCCCCCTTTTATCAGAGTGATAAGTCAACATGACTTTCCCACTGAAGTTACAGACATACTGGTAGGTTGCAGCCAAGGTTGCACTCTGTGTCCCTCTCTGCTCCCAGATTGCCTCAAAGCCACACACTGTTTAAATCAGGGGTCTTCAACATGTTCAGGCCAAGGACCCCTTAGTTGAGAGAGAGAAGAAGCAGGGACCCCCACAACCTTTTCGTAGATTCCATATAGTTTCGTCATTTCATCAGCACAATCATCAGTGTATTTCGGAATCATGTCAATTTGTGTTTTCGGATATTTAAAGGAGGACTTCGCCTTCATATAATAGGTCCTCACTAATGTTCATGATAAATTAGCACAAAAAAAAAATCGCAACAAAGGCTTCCACTTTAATATTGCAATTTTTCAGGAATAGAAAGCCTGCAGTTTCTATTAGCTTGGATTCCCCATTGATGATGTCACTGGTGGATTGATTTGACCCGCCCACAGCTCTCCTATGAGACCCTGACTGAGTAGAAAAAAATGGTGCTATTTATCATGAACATTAGTGAGGACCTATTATATGAAGACAGGTTGAAAAGTGGTGAAATCCTCCTTTAACCACTTGAACCGTCAATACTTAATAAACATGACCTTTCACTCTGTACTTAGTCTCTACTCCGAAGCTCTTTGCCAGAAATAGCCGATCTAGCTCACAACGCCTCGCAGCGGGAGGCGTTGTGAGCTTGTAGATCTGCTATTTTTGGTTAAGATTCTCAGAATATGGACGCTAGGGTTCAAGTGGTTAATATAAAAAAGGAAAAAAAAGTTTCTATCCCACAAAGATTTGGAGGACCCCCTGTAGTAACTCTGAGGACCACCTAGGGGTCCCGGGCCCCTGTTGAAGACCCCTGGTTTAAATGTCTCATCCCAACAGCAATGTTTAAGTCCATTGCTTCAGTACAATGCAAATGTTGGCACGTCACCTTGGCATCACACTCATGTCTATAATAACCTAGCTTAGAAGTCAAGCTATGATAAATACAAATATAAAGTGTTCCTCACTTGAAATTGAAAACAAAATAATTACAGGTCTTAAAGTAGAATCCCTTTATAGGTGCTCATTAACACAGATATGTATTTAAGTATTATAACATGAGGACTTTTATTGCAAATAATAATGATTTGATAAAAGGGACTTGTTAATACCATCGTTCAAAAAACAATGAACATCCAATACATGTCATAATGGAACACCAGCGTGGTCTGAACTGATTAGATCAGTGGTTCTCAAAGTGGGGTCCGGGGACCCCCAGGGGTCCTTGAGGGGGTCCCCTGCTAAGTTATCAATAGTTAGGAACCAAATGGACCCTTACAGGTCTGTCTGTAACTCCAATGTTATGGGGGTCGGTGGCCTAATGCATAACAACCTGGGGGTCCTTAAAATTAAAACGTTTGAGAACCACTGGCTTAGACAAGCATCCAACATAGCTCCATGTTGACACCAACATGTGCCAAAGATAAGTAGGTATGACAATTAGCTTTTTTTCTTTTTTTTTTTGTAACTTAATTAAGTCGATTCAGATAAAACACAGAATGTGTAGCCTTGGTGAGCTGTAGGAGGTATGTGTTTTAGTCCAGCTCGCGGTAAAGAACCCTCAAAAGACAACAAAGAGCTTCAAAACTGGTTCCGTTCATAAAAAGTATACGTTATATTGTAAAATGGCCACCTCAGAAAACACAGGGTTAAGTTTGACATGCAGCACACACCAGACTCTCTGCAACATCATCAAACACACAGGTGTGCGTGAGTACTAGACTAGGCAGCGGCTCTACAGATCAAAAGATTTCTTATTTCTTCTCCAAATATACACAAGTAAACTGTATTCTAGAATACTGTAATAGTGCTTCACACGCTCTGTTTCAAAAAGTACATAAGTAGATTTGAAATATTTGTTATTTTTGATCTATTTTGTTTGACAAAGGAAAAAGTAAAAATGAAAACAGTTATACTGTAGCATCATCTCTAAACAAACTTGACAACATTATAAACTATGCCATACTGCGCCTCATTTGAATTAAGTTCACATATCCAGTTTTACATTTCAAAAGGTGTTTTTTCTTTACATGAGTATTTTTTTTCCAAAGGAAGAGAATAAATATACTTTTGACCCATTTTCAATATACCTTAACATTTAAACAAGAATAATAATGGTGCAGTCTTTTTATAATCCATAAAAAAAAACTAGTTAATAAGCCTTCAAATACAAACCATAAACAAAAGGAAACATAATTAAAAAAATAACAATTGTTCAGCGTGAAACAAATCACCACATAACTTCAAAGCAATAACAGTGTTTGTGCTTTCAGAAATCCACTATAATGGCTATCTCTTCATGGGATTAAGAGTTAAAAGTTCACATGCAAATACTTGTGAACTCGTGAATATGTGTAATTCAGTAACATACTGGAGGCGAAGTCCATTAATCGGTGGATGATATGTGACATACCGCAAGAAAACATCATGCTCACAACAATGTTAACCTGTATGATAAATAATGTATCACCCGCAGCTAGCTTATCGGAAAACACCCTCAGGCTATCATCACACATTCAAATCTGCAACTTGAGACCTTCCCCGACCCCCCAGCCCCTTGCACATAATGCGTAATTCAGGACGATAAGTCAGATAATGGATTTTTATGATTCAATATTCAACAAGATGTCACGTCAAACAAATGAGGTGAATTTCATTGAGCTCTGCTAATAAAAGAGCTCCAGGAAGTCGTTAATTCCCCAAGTATCCCTCTAAAAGGAGGTTAATTGAATGTCTATGGTACTATTAAGGCATTACTGTATTTCTCTTAGACCCCATGGACTGAAAGATACACATGGAATGAATGTGCCATATGTACAGTATACAGCGCTGCCAAACAAACTCGTCGCTTCTAGTGCCGAGCCCTGGTTTAGGTAGCCTTCTCTGCATGGAAACAAAACAAAGCCATGTTTTCCCTTGTTAAAAGGGGGAATCATAAGCCATGGGCTACAGTAGGATTATGCTGGACATGAGAAGCACTGGACAGTTTACACTGATCACCTGGTTATGGAGGCATGTGTCAATGACTGTGGATACAATGAGCCTATTAAGCTCATTCAGCCTGTAGCCATGTTTGCAGTGATGAGAGAGAGCTTGTGTGTTTGCAACCTGTTATGTTTTATTTGGTCTAGTATCATTCATTTGTTATAATGCAATTAGCTTTGGCTCAACCGTTGTGCACAAAAATATAAACTGGTTTGGCGTGTTTATTTTGTGCACTTAGCAAAGCACGTGCTGTTGCTGCCTCTGCTGCTCAGGTTATGAGTTACTATCCTCGATTCAGGAGTTTGTATAGAAATGAAGCCTTACTTAACTGGCGTGGCTATTGTGGGCATTATAGGCAAAATGTCTACATTTCCAAAATAGTGAAAATATCCACTCTACATCGCGATGCGCTGTAAGATTGTAGAGTGTCTATTTTTGCTATTCGTAGTGCGACAAGGTATAGAGTAGATAAGTGTTTAAAACTCTCTTAAAGCTGCATTTTGCTGTATTCATGGGTTGCATTTGTAGTCCTAAACCGGCAATATTGAGGACCAACACAGGTGTTCAATTTGTCTGGCATAGAACCAATGTTCTACGTTAATCAAAACACCTGTGTTGGTCCTCAAAATGGCTGGTGTAGGACTACAAATGCAACCCATGAATTGTGGTAATTGCGAGACCTGGAAATAACACTGCATGTGGTGTGCTGTGGAAGCAAGGTTTCATTTTAGACCCACTGTACCACCTCTGACCAGGAGCATTATGTGTCCATGTGTTTTATCCTCCATGCTGCCAACATCTGAAGGTGAGGCTGCCCTCGCTGAGCTCCTGACATATTTGTGGAAACACCCTGGCACATCCCTCACGCTCTAAAATCTGACTTTCTGGTGCAAGAAGACTTCTAACAGCACTAAAGCTGAATGGCCGTTTGTTGTACTCTACCGTTTTATTTTCTTCTTAAATAAAAGAACGTCTTTTACATCCTGAAAAGAACTGTTAATATGATTTGTACCCGTCGCCGTGCAAAAAGTAATAACCAATTTAAATGCAGGACACAGTTTAACTGTTAGTCTTGCTTTGGCTGCCATAGTTTGTTTGGGCACGTGTGATGTTTCTTGATAGACAAGAGATGCAGAGCCCCGGGGTGGGGGCGGGGTGGCGGTGCTGCACTGGGGAGGTGGAGAGAGCTGCCTTGTTTCAAACACAATAGCTTGTTATCGAAATTCCCCTTGTTTATTTGTGGGGGCTGTGTATCGCACAGTGCAGCTTTAAAACCCAATATTGGTTAACTGGTGCAAACACAGCAGATACCGTTGGCCTTATAGATGCAAATTGTAAGATTCAAAGTGTTGACTTGAAATGTAGTTTCTTGTGGAAAAAAACCCACGCAATCATTTGAGTGCTCATTCAGTACAGTCTGTTAATAACATTTAAAAGCTAGTGTAGGTCAGGAGCCAAACAACATTCCAGCCAGAACACTTGTAAAAATTTGTCCCAGAGGGAGGTAGCTATAATCAGGGTTAAGGAACTAGGGGTTCCTGGTATCATGGGTTGCTTAACCAGCAGCATGAGCAATAGTTGTAGGTCACAAGCAACATTCTAAAAGTCAACATGTCTAAACAAATACCCATAGGGTGGCAAAGGTGAAACATTTACAAGATTCATCTTTAAGGGAAACCAGACAATTTCATTAAGGATCTGCTTGGGGAATATAGTTTCTCGGTAAAGATACAAGCAATTTCCCATATCATCTTCAAACACAGGCAGCTTAGCTGTGATGACATGGACCTCTTTAAACACACAGAAACAAGAGAGGAGACTATAGGACTTCATTTTGTCTAGATACAGCATGTAAACACAGGGCTCCCTTCATCCTGTACAAAGTTGCAAACTGCTCTGAATCGATAATGAAGTTAAATGTTTGTGATCATTGATCAAACAAGAAGAGCTGGTCCCACTTGGAAAAGAAAAACAAACAAAAACCCTACACTATATTGAAATATAAATGTACAATACAGTATACTTGCTACTTCGACAGCTGCCTGATCAAAGGTGATGGCCAGGCATAGTAACTGGAGGACCCATTTCAGAATACGACGACGTACACCATCCACATTATTCTTTCATCTATTGAGTAATCATGACAACACACATCCTGAAAAAAGAAATCCTGCCATATTTGTATCTTGTTTTTTTTTTTGTTCTTTTCTTTTTTTTGTTCTTTTTCTTTTAGCAACGCTCCATTTATCATAATTTGTATTGTTAGGAATCTAAATATATGTCTTTCCTTTGTTCAACAACCCATAATACATTCAATACTGAATACAACATTGGTATGGTAATCGTGTACTGAGAGACTTGGCACAATGGCATCTTTTTTCGTTTAGCCATTTACAAAACAGAGATGAACATGTCAACGTCGCTCCTTCAGAGAGGGAGAGGGAGGGAGAGAGAGAGAGAGAGAGAGAGAGAGAGAGATAGGGAGAGAGAGGGAGAGAGAGTGACAGAGAGAGAGAGAGAGAGAGAGAGAGAGAGACACAGACAAAGAGAGACAGAGAGAGAGAGGGGAGAGGACTGAAAAGGACTCATTTGAGAGCTCAGAGGGTCTTCTATACAGTGGTACAATGAAACACTGGTTCACAAAGTGGTCAATCAACCAGAATAGAAAATAGACAACAGAAGAGCAAATAATAATAATAGTAATAATAATAGTAATAGTAATAAACTCATCTCATATCATAGTATTTACATGACAAGAGAAAATATCCACCAAGAAGAAAATAAAAAAGGAAAGAAATAAAAAAATAAAAATAAAATGATAACTTCCCCCCTCCCACACACACACAAAGGAACGGTGATTATGATCCCCACACTGCTCTCAACAAACTGTACCAGATTGGACTGCAGCCATCAGCAATGTCAGAAAAAGGACTCATAAATGCTTGAAGGGGCTCTTTACAGTCATTGTGTATGGTGCCGCCCTCCGCTAGTACACACTGATGAAGGAGAGAGTCAGGACCAGGTACCGGCAGGCCAGTGGGACTTGTGCACTTCCCGTACTCCCATAGGGTGCGGTGTTGGGGGCTGTTGACAGGAGGGAGGGGGGGGGGGGGAACAAGAGAGAGACTGATTAGTTTTGATTGCACATGTTCATTTCTCCTTTGCATCAGCCGCCCCTCGCCTTCTGAAAGCGCCAGTGAAGCCTGGCGTGTTTTGCTCGCCAAGCCAGAGAGCGTGCAGCCGGCAATTACTGGCGCTGTAGTTGATTCGGACCTTGTTCTTCGCCCTGCGTGCATCCTCCCGCATTGATTTGGCTCGGGGAGGGTGGGGGGGGGGGGGGGGAGGGGAGAGGAAGAGGGGTCAAGTAGGTTGTTCTGACTTTTACCAGTTTCATATCAGCCCTTCTGCCAACAAGGAGAACAGATGAGGTCTCTGAGCACGGCGCTACGACCGGGTCTAGTCATGGTGTGCTCATCGCGGGCGGCTTTGTTTTCTGTTGTTCCTTGTTTTTCGGTGTGTGTCTTTGAGCGGCACGCGGCCACAGTAATACGAACAGGTCTCCCCAGAGAGCACATGCACACAGCGCCAGGGAGGGAAAGGGAGAGGGCAGTCTTTCATTTAGAAAGGGGCCACTCCACCTCCGGCGCTCTCTATTGGGACACTGCTGGTTTTGGCTTTCTAGGAAACATGCATAGTAGACCAACCCCACATCCCACACACACACACACACACACACACACACACACGATAAGAGAACACATGCACAGTGCTAACGTCCATCCAAGTATGAATTATACATTATTGGCACAGGTGCTCGCTCAAACACACACACACACACACACACACACACACACACACACACACACACACACACACACACACACACACACACACACACACACACACACACATATGCACA
>NC_137810.1:36225195-36230195 GCF_963921795.1 Nannobrachium achirus
AGAGAGAGAGAGAGAGGGAGATAGCAAGAGCATTGGTGGGTGGGAGGAGGGGATTAGAGCAAAGGGAAGAGTGAGAGAGAAAGTAGGGAGGAAAGGGAGAATGGAGAAGACAGTAAGTGTAAAAGAGTGTACGAGATAAAAAAGAGAGAGGAGATAAGGTGGTGGAGAGGAAAAGCATGCTAGAGCGAAGGGGGAGAGAAATGGGAATGAGAGAGAAATGAGAGAGAGGGGGGGAGAGAGCGAGAGAGAGAAATGAGAGAAATTGCAACAGTGCTGAACGGGGGGAGAAAAGAGAAAGAGAGGGAGAGGGGTGTGTGTCAAGATTGAGCAGCACATCTCCGGGTTTGAATTTAATTGCCATGTACATCAGCAGTACCAGAAACCCAGACAATATATCACAGACGAGCCCAACGGTGTCATCGCACGCGCACAGGGCAAGAAGAGAAGAAAACCCGACGAGAAGTGAACAAAAGAGAATCGAGGAGAATAAGAGAACTGAGGAGTACAAAGGAGAATTGAGGAGAAGATGAGAAGAGAATTGAAGAGAAAAGAAGATGAGAAGAGAGCAGAATGGAAGAGAAGATAATTGAAGAGAAAAGATGCGGAGGGGAGAGAACTGAGGACGATGAGATGAGTATTGAAGAGAAGAAATGAAGAAGAGAAGAACAGAGAAGAGGCAGTTCCAAAGGGAGAGGGTGCCAGAGATAAGCGGAGATGAAAGCGATATGCTTCAATTATTGTTTGGCCACAGAGATGAAAAAAGAGAAGAGGCCACCCCTATCTGCTCCCCACCTCAGTCATGAGTCATACAACCCCCCCTCCCGCCTCCTATCTCTCCCTACTTTTCTGTTCTGGTTCTGGAATGGAGCCATCAGGTCTAAATAGTGTGTGACCCGCATTGGGAGTATGAGCCAGCTTCCTCTCCCCGGCTCCATCTCCTCCTTTCTCTTCCTCGCTCCACTCATTTTGTTTCGTTTTTTATTTTCTTTCTTTCTTTCTTTCTTGTCGTGATGACGCCGACCGCTGAGGCCCTGAACCTCACTCTGTTGACACAGGTGATGAATCACGCTGCACTACGTCACACCGACAGCCTGACTGCGGGGGTCGTGTCGGTATAAAGCACACTTTATACTCCATCGCACAACGGTGTAACTCGCCGACAAGAACAAGAAGTCTTCGACGCGTTGTTAGTTTAAAGATCAGCTCTTGTCGGCAAGTGACACAGCCGTGCAATGGAGTATGCATTAGGCATTATCCACAACACTGTGCTGTAATTCACTGCAACCTCGTCATTCATGAAGAAAATAGGGCATTGTGTTCATTCTCTCTCTCTCTTTCTCGCTCTCCAGAATCTATCTTTAGGCCTTGCAGATAGGCTGCTGTGCCTTTGTGGTTGATGAGAGCACGTGCTTCCATTCACAAAAAAAGACAAGAAAAGAAAATTAACCTCCGGTACATTGCCCTAAAATGCTTCATATCTAAAAATACAAGAAAGAAATCAGTGAAACACAATACGAGGGAAACACAGCGTAGGAAGGAGGAGGATCAAGACAGAGAACAAACAAAGGCAATGGTTGGATTAAGAAGAGGAGTTAAAAAGAAAATAGCACCGAGAGCCTGTTGTTCTTCACAATGTCCTTGAATTGGATAAACCCTCCAACGCAACATCAGTCTGTGAATCACCGGCTGGAATTGTGGGCAACGCACTAGAGAACATCCTCTCCCCTATTCCCCAAGGATGAAGCTTCAAGACAAGGCTTCAGCGAACAAAGGGTCCAGGGGCACAGGGGTGATTGGGGAGGGGGGGCTTAATGCCCTCGACCATCAATCATTGGCCTATAGCCCTCCTTAAAATCCACCCCCACAAGGAAGCCCACAAGACACCCCTGAGTCAGAGCTGAGCCAGTGTAGGGCCTTGCTGTAAATCGGACTAAATCCTCCATTTGTGAGGAACACAATGGCCAGAGACAGTATAGCTCCTCTGACGAAACAACATGCCTATAACCACCGATTTCATATTTCACCCATGCACTGAGCTAGCATATTGTTATTATGGAGATGGCACCCAAGAGGGCGTTATGTGTTATGATTATGGGTAGAGTGGTTGAAGAAATAGGTGCTGGATTCAGCTTCAGTACCGTCAGAAGCATTGAAGTGCCCATAATCACACTCAAGAATGTCCTCAGGGAATTACAGTATGGCTTTTATACCACAGATGCCAGTTGTATGTGTATGGGCTGAGAAGTTTTCCTCAAAATGGTATCCACATTAACTATTAAAACACAACAAGTAGAGAAAACAAGACATACTGCTAGCTACTGAGCTCCCCGGTTGTCTAAACAATAGACACAACACGGTAACGTGCATATACTATTATGCCTGGGAAACAAGCATGGCTGAAACTGTGGCTTTCACAAATCACATTGTTTGGCTGAATATAGCTGTGGTCTGATAAAGTATTAATGTGATATGTTTGTAGTGTATATTGCTTGAGACACTGGCAGGAATAATACAGTGCCCTGCCAGACAAAAAAGATGTAGGCTTCTGTGCTTGAGCATCATCAAGTGTATTGTCTATCCTTAATTGGTACCTAGTTCCACATGAAGGCACACTTCACTCTACCAATAGACATTGATTTTATACCCTCTCCTGCCATGTTCACATAGTGGTGCACAGATGACTCAAGCCTGATTTATACCTACTTATAAACACCGGAGTTGTGGACTGAAAATAGGTCACTACTTGCTGTGAGCTTACAGATCGGCTATATTAGATGCACGACACACTAGGGCTGTCACAATTATTACATAATCGTCTAATCGCAATTATTTGACATAATCGCAATTATTTTGTCATAATTGTCATAATCGTTTACATGTTGAAAAATTTCATATTTTCACACATTTTCAAAAACAGTGGAAATAGCAGATCTCCAAGCTCACAATGCGTCGCGATGAGACGCGTTGTGGGCTTGTAGATCGACTATTTCCACTATCAATGTTTTTTTTTCATGTATAAAGTTGTCAAATATATAATTTCTTTGTATATTTAGGTTATGTGTCATATCTGCCATGTGCAACATCAAAGCCTACAAGCCAAACAGAAATGTAATTGTCAGCGACAAAAACACAATTAAATCGTTAATCGCAATTATTTGAGTGACAATTAATCGTCATGTAAAATGTCATTATCGTGACAGCCCTACGACACAATGCACAACCAAATATAAACCAGGCATCAATGACCCATCAGCGCATTCCATCCATCTCATACCATCTCCTTTTCTCTGCCGCCTATCCAACTAGAATGTATATTATACATTAGTCCAGATATGCTACCAGATATGATGTACTGTATCAGAAGCTAAAAGGCTGGAGCACACAGACCATCTTAAAGGGTCGTTTCAACAGCAAGTGTCGTCTTCAGTGATTCAACATGGGAGATAGAAGCTATTTATACTCCTCCCTTCATTACTGCTTGATTGATAAGGCCCTGGTGACTGATTGATAGAGGCCTGTTGGCTGAAGGGGGCCGAGAGAGAGCGCAATTTGCCATGTATTCCTACCACAATAATATCATCTTTCTCATGATATACTGCAATGGTTTTCAACCAGTGGTCCGGGGACCACCAGTGGTCCTTGAGGAGGTTCCAGGTGGTCCAAAGCTAAATGATGGTGAGTTGGCAACCAAATGGACCCTTAAACTGTAGCTCTTTAACTCTTGAGAGCTCAAGAGTTAATTATTGTTAAACATCTGCATTACTGTACTTCATTTACAAGAAGTCTACACAATTAGAGCATAGTTTGATCCCTGTTTGCCTGTTATCGCATCAGTGTTATCCCATCAGTACAGCATGGAATTGTGGACAAAAAATCGTATCCAACGATAACAAAGTCTTGGGTCTGGGAGGCAAGATCTGTCATCAAATGGTGGTCCGTCCGTGGCTCAGATTCGGAATAAATAATGGACCTTGATGTTAAAAAGGTTGAGGACCACTGATATACCGTATGACCACGATCCCCCCGCTTTGGTCGCGCGTGGTTCTTCGGGTCCACAGCACGCCGGTCCATTCCCACTGCCGCCGGAGCTCATTAGCCCCACCATCATTTACATTAGCCCCGGTAAACGAAAAGCCTCCATTAATAAGATGGCCTTCAGATATCGTTTACCCGCCGTCCGCTCAGATGCCTGTATCTCCACTCTCTCTCTCTCTCTCCACCCCCCGCTACCTGCGAGCCATCAACACCCGGCCCCATGCGTTCCGGGGCACCCAGGCACTAATAGCTCGTCTCAGCATCAGTATCAGCTGGTGGTGGTGGTGGCAGAGATAGAGAGAGAGAGAGAGAGAGAGAGAGTAAGTGAGAGAGCGAGCCAAAGACACAGGTCACCTGATAGCTGACTGAGCGAGGCGTGGAGCTTGTGATGGTGATTGGGCGGGCAAGCTCTGGCCTTCAGCTTGACTTAATCAACGGCTCAGAGGGGCATCTGGACACATGAGAGAAGCCTTAACACCATGTGAGCTCAGGGTAGGAAACCCGACAGAGAAGTCATTTCCGGGAGGCGCCAGCACCGATACTGTTCTTCTTCATTATTGATGGACTCTCCCTCTCCATCTCTTTCTCTCCATCTCTCTCTCTCTCTCTTACTTTCCCTTGTCTATTTCTCTCCATCTCCAGGGGAAACTGAATACAGTATGACCATGTACATTGAGAGTCACTGTGGGGTAGTGCATATGGATATGTATATCATTTGAATAGTCAATTTAGACGCCGGCTTCCAACGTGCACGGTTGCCTCCCAGGATTCCAGGAATCCCTGTATATATAACCTGCACATAAGCATTTTAAATCCATCCAGTTCAAGGACTTTATGCAGCAAATCAATGAGCTTGCAAATGATCTACTTTATATGCACCCGGGATGCATGATCTGATCTGCATTTTAAAATGTTTTCAGAACTTTTCCCTGTGATTTAAAAGGAAAAAAGGGAGAGGGGGGGGG
>NC_137810.1:36232695-36287695 GCF_963921795.1 Nannobrachium achirus
CATGCGTATATTCAAAGATTTGCACACATTTTCACTAGTTTTCAAAAATAGCTCGCAGTGCGGCACTCGGTGCCGTGCTTGTATATCTGCTATTTTTCAATAGTCCCCTCCACCTTGGGCCCTAGTAACTCAGTCCCACTTTCCCCCCCCCCTTGTGACGCCCCTGGGTGGCCACTCCCACTCTCTATCATTCATCCTAACAGCCGGCACACACCAGAGGAATGTGCGCAGAACATACGTGAGCCCCGCATACGCACACACGCTATTACAGATCCAGTCATATTTTAAAGCCTGCATATGTGGGGCTCGTGCAGGCCGCGTGCCTAGTGTAGCCGGTATCATTGATACTGATTGGATCTTTCCAAAGGCGATGTACGTGCACGCACGCGCGCGCGCACACACACACACACACACACACACACACACACACACACACACACACACACACACACACACACACACACACACACACACACACACACACACACACACTCTTACTTTTGGGGACATTCATTCCCTAACCCCAAACTCAACCCTAACAGATACTTTCATAACCTTATTTAACTGGATCAAACTGCAATAAAAATCAAGAGACACCGAATTAATCACCGGTGTCTCTCCCCATTAATCGATTTGTTTGTTTCCAAAATGTATCCCCAAATGTGTTATGCCTGTGAACACACTCTCAAAAGACTGAATTATTATTTTAATCACATACTTTAATTGAGTGTGCATTTGTGACTACTGTGTTTTCTAATTGGCTGGCTGAAGGGACTGTGATAAATGCTTCACAGGTCAAAGTCCTGAAAAATTGGAAACAAACATTCAAAGACCACAATGTCTGTCACTTTCACTATTTGTACTCGGGGGGTTGGGGGTGGGGGTGGGTCCACCTTTTTAGTGCTGATGTGACACGTGGCAATGGGTGACTGCGGTGTGGAATGACAATGAATCTCCATTATGCAGAAACCAGAATGTTAATTGTGGTGCCGTTAATTTATTGTTAAATGGGCCCCGTCTGTCGCCTTGGCAACAGGCTCCACTAATAAGACTATAAAGGAAGTTACTATTGTCAGCATCAATAGTGTTTTTACGACGTGGCGCCCAAGGGGCCAGACATCTAGAACAGGACGTGTCTGCGTCACTGTCCCTATCTCTGTCCCCGCTAAAGTACTGCCAGCCACAGCACACCACACGCTGGTACGAAACACAGCTCAGCTGACACTGCTATGCCAATTACAGCTCAGCGCGCATTACTAAGCTCACGTTAGCAGCACAGTCAGTGTTGCTAAGTCCGCTTATTTACCGCAACCTTTGGCATTTTCCCCCCCAGAGTTGAAAAAAAAGTAATACCCCCCTTTCGTCACTTTCGAAAAAATTACGAGTCGCAGGCTAACGTTCTTTTTTTGTCTTGTTTTAAAAAATGCGGTGGCTTCATTGCAAGTCTAATAAACCTTTTTATGTATCTAATATTACATTTGAGCATTTCAACTGCATGTCACATTAGTTGTCGCTATAGTTGTAAAGACTCGATGAAGACCTGTGTGAGTGTGTGGCATCTAAAACATTGTCCACCACATCTCTCAAAATAATTAGCGTTAGTTAGCGTCTCCGTTGTGTTTACAGAGAAAGACCCTAGATCCATATGGTCCGAAGGTTCATTAGTCCGAAGGTTCATTAGTCCGAATTTGTTAAGAATACTATGCCTAACTCTAACCCTAATCCTAACCTTAACCTCAGTAACCCTAACTAAATTCGGACTAATGAACCTTCGGACTAATGAACCTTCGGACTTATGGGCAGTCCCCAAGCTACATACGTATGAAAATGCGGAGTGGTGCGGTGCTGTGTCGTGTAGTGTCGGGCTAAAAACTGCTATGGAAAAACGGCTAAAGTAATTAAACACGTGCCAATACTATCTCTTTGCAGTCACTCGGTAATGTCTGCATTCCATTATTCAGCCAACCCTGTCACGTTAATATTTCCAATATCTACATTCCAAAGAAAACATTATTAGCCAAGTTATCGTCTTCATAAACAACAGTTCTGCATGACCAAAAGAAAATAGCAGAGTGGTGGCGTGTGTCGGTAGATGTCCAGGTGGAAACATTCACCTTAGATTACCATGATTGCCGGACTATAAGCCACAACTTTTTTCCAATGTTTTGATCCATGCGGCCTATTAACGATGCGTCTAATCTATAGATTTTTACAGCTAACGGCCACCAGGGGCGCTCTAGCATGAAGCAGGAAGGACACCTGCAGCTTATAGTCAAGTGCAGCCTGTACACATTTGTTTTTCGTATTATATTCTGGTGCGATATCTATCTATCCTACACTGAATAGAGTCTTATAATTACTCCATTTAGAAACAACACAAGTTGTTCTGCAATTCTTTGTTGGTGTAAAGAGTTGAGCTCTGACGATCTGTGGCAGAAGTCACGAGGTGGAATTGTACACCGTCCGACAGTTTAACATTTCGTTAACTATCAAATTCAGTTCACCTCCTGTTGGGTCTATGAAGGCAGGTCACAGAATTGGACGACAACACAGTTCGCAGCTCAGTTTCTCTCGGATCCTACGTGCCCCGCCTTTCCTCAGTTATTCTCGAAGGACAAACATCAAGCTGTCTTTTTCTTATGTTATAGACCACATGAGACTCGCACAATATGTCTATATATGCATGGGCAGTCCAAGCTATGGGCTTAATATTGATGACATCAGGGATCTCCCTATATGGGCAGGTCAGCTATAGACATTGAGGCATTTGTAAATTAATTCTGTCTTATCTTTTCTATATTAACCATTTGAACCCTAGTGTCCATATTCTGAGAACTTTAGCCAAAAATAGCAGATCTACTAGATATCATCGGCTATTTTCGGCAAAGAGCTTTGGTGTAGAGGGGAAAATGAGCAGACTAAATACAGAGTGAAAGGTCAAGTTTAAGTATTGACGGTTCAAATGGTTAAATATCTGAAAACACAAATATACATGAATCCAAAATAAACTGATTATTGTGCTGTCAAACAATGAAACTATATGGAATCTATGAAAAGGTTGCGGGGGTCACGCTTCATCTCTCTCTCAACTAAGGGGTCCTTGGCCCAAAAACTTTGAAGACCCCTGCTCTAGTATACTATAATTCCCTGTAGTTTTGTGGAGGAGTGTGAATAACATTGAGTGACAGAATCAGTCTGGTCTCCAGTATGAGCACATTAGCAGATAATTGGTGTTTTGTATACAAACTGTACACCTAGCAATCCATAGATACAGCTTGCCCAGGGAATGGGAGAAAAAGAACCTGGGTTAGATTTGGGAGATATATATATTGTCCAAAACCGTTTGTTTTGTATTTATAATTTTAAAAATGATTTAAACTAGTGAAAACAGACGATCTACAAGCACACAGACGATCTACAACGCCTCGCACCGCGAGGCGTTGTGTGCTTGTAGATCGTCTGTTTTCACTACTTTTGTGCGACGGCCTTGTGTGATGAAGCAGTGCTTCACTTGGCGAAAAAAATTACAAATTTGAAACTTGGAGATACAAGGTTTCTGCCCGAACAGTGACGATATATATAAGCTTGTCATACAGTATTCATGTGTATCGATCCTGCCTGCACAATAGGAACAGGATAGATCTTTGACTCCAATGCAATGTGTCAGGGCCTCAATGTGTACGGCTGACAGGGTAAGACAGTATCAACCCCAACTGAAAAGTGTCAGACAGAGAAAAAGGGGAGGGGGGGGAGAACAGCCTCAACCGTTATCTCAACACCCCACTCACTGCCCCACCCTCCCCAAATCCACTTTAGCCTTTCTTCCGTGAGCTTATCCTCTCTACCACACTGACACTATCGGCGGGTGACTTCCACGGCTGCATAAATATCGTTGCCGACGTGTGCCTCTTCTCCCCCTTTGATGCAGAACTTGTGGATCTGGTAGTCTCCCAAGTCCCGAGTACTTTACTACCTCTAATATGCCTTTGTGTTCAGCCTTTTTGTTGTTTTGTTTTGTTTTGCTTCCAGAGGTCAAACATTATTGATTGGAGCTCAGCAAAGAGAATGGCTCCGCGTTTACCGACAAATTGGCCCACGCGGTAGATTGACGTCCGCTGGGTACTGGAGGGCAGCAAACATCAATGCACCTGGTGAATTACCCCCCCCCCCCCCCCCCCCCCCCCCAGACACATGGGATCGCATTATACAATGATACAAAGATCAGTGGTGCAAGAGATACTCACGTTTTTTACTTAAGTAAAAGTAACAATACTGAAATGTGGAAATACTCTTTTGCAAGTAAAGGTCCAGCAATCGACACTGACTTCAGTAAAAGTATAAAAGTTTTGGCACCAAAATTAAACCGAATCATTATGCAGAATGTCGAATTTCACAAGTTTTAACATAAAATAGCAGATCTACAAGCTCACAACGCGTCGTTTTGAGAGAGACGCGTTGTTAGCTTGTAGATCGGCTATTTTGAAATAGCCAAAGTATATATTTTTTGTAACTAACCAGTAACTAAAGAAGTAAAAGCATTGAGCATCGGAAATACTCCAGTACAGTATAGAAATACCTCAAAATTGTACTTGAGTACAGTACTTGAGTAAATGTACTCACACCTCTGTAAAAGATATCCATATTCAAACAGCAGGTGTACTCGGGGGCCTGTCACTGCCTGCTCCTCTGACAAGGCATGGGAGCATGGGAAATGTCATTTCAATTAGTTTGCCTTCTCATTGTTGGATGCAATTAGGGACGAATGCCGGATGCAAACGAGCCTCTACGACAGAGTTTACAGCACCTGCCTGCCGTGCCTGGTACATGGTAACGATCAAGACTCCACCGGCAATTTCAAAAATGTCAATGTACTGGTTAATAAGAGGAAGGATCCAATTACTGACGTGCCAGTATCTATGTTAATTTGTCCTTTAATGTGTGTGTGTGCGTGTGTGTGTGTGTGTGTGTGTGTGTGTGTGTGTGTGTGTGTGTGTGTGTGTGTGTGTGTGTGTGTGTGTGTGTGTGTGTGTGTGCGTGCGTGTGCGTGCGTGTGCATGTGCGTTCGGGGTAATGCGTTACAAGTAGCGTAGTTACTACAATTGGATATAATTACATTAACTAATTACTCAATTTGCAATTTGAGTTATTAATTGTTTTCATTCCTTCTGTTGCCACAAAAAGTGAAGAAAAAGGAAAATCCAGCCGACGTATTAGTGCTGTTTGTTTATTTCCTATACTTCTTGACAAGGCACAGAAGTTGCAGGCTTGCCAGTTGCCAGAGTTTGCACAATCCACAATGGAATCAGCTAGTGTCATGGTAAAGATTGAGAGAGGTCATCCTTTATGTGGTGGAAGTATTCACGCTATGGCAGTCATCTTTTAACTCAACTTGGTGACTTCGCTCCTTTTGAAAGGTGCGAAGTCACCAACGCTGGACACACTCAGTCAGACATGCACACACACTCATTGGGGTACGTAGTGGTTCTCAACCTTTATCAGGCCGCGACCCCCAAAATAATCATATTTAAGAGTTGAGGCATTACATTTTGTATAACACGGTTCTATTGTGAAGATAGCAGATCTACATGCTCTCAACGCCTCGCGTTAATATTTGACAAATTATCCAATGTTTAATTTGTCATTTTAGAGGCATTAAAAAGTCCTTAAATTGTCACTTTAGAAATGTGCAGATAGCCTCTATACTCTTAAACCTTATGTTGGTTTGTTTACTGTTGAGTGAGAAAACAATGTTGCACATTAAGTTAATCATCTGGGGACCCCCCAAAATCATTTGGAGACCCCCCTGGGGGTCCCGACCCACAGGTTGAGAACCACTGACGTATATGGTTATGCATGCACGCTCTCACACGCACACAGACGCATAGATGAAGACGCATACACTTGATCCTCGGACGCACAGCAAAAAAACTTTGTGATGTTTCCAGATTTAATTGCAAACCAAAGCCACAGTGAGAGCCAGAACGACAGATCGTGTCAGGTGACAAACGACTATCGATTTGAACACGCTCTCTCCCCGTATGATTCATGACAACTGTCTTGCTTCTGTCCGACTGCGTTTAGCTACTTGTAAGCTATAATTAAAAGATTTTTCACTTTCAAAGCCGAATTACTCAATGTACTGCACTGCAAAAGGTAGCCACCCCCTACTCTTAGATTCTCCACGCCCCATTACCTGCCAAAAATCTATGTCTGAAACTGGAGTTGTTTACCTAAGAGCACATTTCAAACAACCCCCCAGAGACGCATTGATTGATGGATTTTATTTTATACAATAAAATCCACTACACATATATTTATATCGTTGTTGTCGGGTGGAAACCTTGTATGTCCAAAACTGTTTGTTTTGTATTTATCATTTTAAAAATGATTTAAACTAGTGAAAACAGCCGATCTACAAGCACACAATGCCTCCCACCGCGAGGCGTTGTGTGCTTGTAGATCGGCTGTTTTCACTACTTTTGAGCGACGGCCTTGTATGATGAAGCAGGGCTTTGCTTTGCGAAAAAATTTACACATTTGAAACTTGGAGATACAAGGTTTCTGCCCGACAGTGACGATATAGTACATAGTACATGGTACTCTTTCAGGATAGACAATTATGTTTCAATAGAAATGGCTGGAAGGCAGGCAGGAAATGTGTAGGCAGGAAAAGCATATCCATTCTCTGATATTTTACTCAGGAGACAATTTTTTTTCTTTTTCACCTGTAAAGACATGTATTTCTCCCTAACCTGCTTCTTAAATTGGCTTCAACAGCCCTCATATTCACTTTATGTAAGTTTCCAATAAAATTCAAATATTCTGATAAATGATTTGCAAAGTCACCATTGTTTATTTTGAGGGGCAAATGTAGGGAGAAGAGAATATGCCTTTTACTTTATCAATCCATCCATCCCTGGGAAAAAAAAAAAAAACGTTTTCATCTGAGTTAGCGACATAGAGTGGTACTGCTATTCATCTTCGAACCAACATCAATCACCCAAAATGTCAACAAACAAAGCAAAGGACACACTATCAAAATCTAATCTAGTGGCCGACATGTACAAGCAGATGGAAATAAACAACCTGCAGAAGTGCAAAATAATATCCTTTTATATTTCTCCCTCTTGCAGGCATTGTTAGTTCACCCTGCCTGCTACAGCTACACACACACACACACACACACACACACACACACACACACACACACACACACATACTGTATGTACGTATGTATGTATCCACAATCCAATCACTTTGTGCCACTTTGTGAAGTGAAGCAGATTTGTGTCTCCAGGCCTCGCGGGGAGCCGTCTCCCTGCGCTGCCGAAAACGCGACATACTGTATGTAAGAGAAGAATGGATTCTGTCTTCCCTATCAAAGGTACTCAAACAAAAGTGTCTGGGATTCTTCACCGCTGACAGGACTGCAGATCCTGGCATGGCTGCTGGAAGAGCCTATCCCTCCCTCGTCTCCCTCTGATTGTTTTGTCTGTGTTACAGTAATTCGGGCAACGTGGAGGCTTGTTAAAAGTAATGGCCGCTTACGACTTCAGAGGCCGCTAAAGGCCTTGGGGACGCTGGCTCATGAGATCACGTTTGCCGAAGGCAAATCTCGCCGTGTTCAACGATCTCTTCTTCATCATTAGTGGGGATAACGAGAGGAGTAGTGGGGGTGGGCAGGTCCCACGGAGGCTTTGGAAAACTCGTCAGTGCTGCGGCTATGGGGAGTACTGAAGGGTTAATGGGTTCTGTTCTGTGGGGCTTTGCCCTCAATCACATTGCATTGCAACTCACCATTACGCCTATGAGAAGGACTGCAAGAGGCACTTGCCAACAAGAACTGGTTTTCAAGCTAACAACAGGACGTGAGGAAGGAGCTAGACAAGTGGTTTGGTTGACGAGTGGGTTAGTGTCTCATGTGTAATTTGTGTGTGCCAAGCCGGGGTGTGTTTCTTTGCGTTTCAGATCGCTTACACCATACGCCTCAAGCACCGCCAGGGGAATTGTATCATCCTCTGTGACACACACACTCACACACATACAGTAGCACTGGAGACCGCTACATGCACTACACTTTTTTATATGTATTTTTGGCATTTTATGTTTTATTTCAGATAGCTCAGTGTAGACATGACAGGAAACCAAGGGCAGAGGAAGAGAAGAGACATGCGAGGCAAGATGGGGGTCGGATTCTAACCCAGGTGCTCGCACTCACTATAGGAGCATATTGGTCTGACTCTGTGTACTAATTGGCTGGGCCACCAAGCCCCCCCCTTACTTGCAGTACACTTGAGCACTTAATGTTGTAAGACATGTTGGAGCCTTGGGCGAGAGCGGAAGGGCAGACCGGTATTTAGCCAAACGGCTGGGGAGTGGAGCCGATAACGCTAACCTTATTTAACAGGCAACAATCCAAGCTGCTTCCCCCAAAGAGGATGGCATTTCTGAATGTCATGACCTTTTGGAACAGCAGTTTAAAAAACCTTCAAGGTTTTCAATGTATGGTTTGTCAATATCTTGAGATCTTGAGAAATCAAAATGGAGTGCATGGCGAATGGAAGGAAAGACAGTAAAAGCTTGTCCTCGGCTGTTAAGGGATCCTTTTGTCATAAATACTATCATCTAGTCCCCAGCTGATTGAGAAGCTTTTTCTGTGACAGTGATTGGAGTGGTGTGAGTGTGTGTGTGTGTGTGTGTGTGTGTGTGTGTGTGTGTGTGTGTGTGTGTGTGTGTGTGTGTGTGTGTGTGTGTGTGTGTGTGTGTGTCTATGTGCGTGTGTGCATGCGTGCGTGCGTGTGTGCGTGCGTGCGTGTATGTGTCTATGCGTGCATGTGTCTATGCGTTTGTCAGATGATGTTTTCGTCAAGTGTGCAAGATGGGGGAAAAATGAGACTGAAAAGACTTTGGGGGCTTGACATTGTGTATGAGTGTTTGTGTGTGTGTGCATCCGTCTGTACTCAATGGAGAGTGGGACGGTCCAGCAGAGTCCATGCTCATTTCTTTTCCCCTTGGACGTAGTTGTCTGACACAACACAAAAAAAAGAAAACACAACACTGTGCAGTGCATGTGACGCACAAAGAAGAACGGAACCCATTCTGAGATGACAAAAGGAGAGACGGCCAAGGCTGAATGTGTCAAACTTGGACAAAAAAGGAAAAGGAAAGGATATAGTGCAATGAATGTGTCAAAGGAGGCGAGCAGTGCAAAAAAAGGTGCCTGGGGTGGCATTCGAAAGGACAACACAAGGAAAAATAAAAACCTTGCCTCCACCAAGAGAATACGCATGTGTATGGATTCACACAATCGATAGCACAATATGTTTCAGAGGGTGGAACAAGCAGAGTTAAGTCAGTGGGGATTCATTTAGACATGCTCTCTCTACAGACGGGCAGGTTAAAGTACCAAAGTGTGTTAAACCCAACCGGAGGACATCTGAAGCGAGCCCCGGAACACATGGCCTCCAGGATACTGACCCCAGAGCGAGGGGAGAGACCAAACGCGCTTCCATTAGCTTGCAGTCTCAGGCCTTGTTTGACCTCTGGCTTTCAACATGAACGAGGAAGAGTAGCTTGAATAGTGAGTCAAAAATGAGAGAGATGCGTGTTTGGCAAATAGACAGGGGAACTTTTACACCTGCACGGTTTGGAGGAGCCAAAACTCTTCCACACCAGAACGGTATGTTTACCGACACCCACTGGCCCCCGCCAACTCACAGTTTTGATTTGTTTTGGGCAGAGTGAGAACACGCCAATGGAAACTTTGCTGTGAACCCCTTCTGAGGCTAAGAGAACTCGTCCCTCAGGCTGTTTCCAAACTGAACCCCCAGACAGTCCGTCTGAAGTGAGAACGCAGTCTGTTACAAGGATAGGGAAACAGCCAATGAATGCTCTGTTGACTGAAGCTGACTAGGTGTTTATCTTTGATGTTTCCATTAATTATTTTCAAATTAGCCTATGTATGATGATCCTTATCCCTCTTATTTCAACCTCTTTGTGGGAAACAAACGCATCATTAAACTAAACTTGTATTGTATACTGAATAATTAATCATAGCTAAAGACGATGACAAATCAACCATTGCAATTTTCCCCCAAAGCTTTCTAACATAAGAAAAGAAAAGACAGTGAACATAGAAATCACATGACATGCTGTTTCTCTCATCTGTCTGAGCATCATGCAAATGGCTTTATTTATAACCATTTGGTTCATGTGTCTTTTGACAATGTGCAACCACACCACTGCCAGTGACTAAAACTGCCACCAAGTCAACCCAAACTTCCACCTCTGAAGTTCATGCTAATCCTGAACAATTGAGGAAGTTGGAGGCAATGATGCAGCAATATCCCAAAATAACAGAACAAGAGCAGTTCAAATGCATCTCCAATGTCCGTGTCTCTGTGAATTTTCACAATGCAATGTGAAATGAAACCCTGGGACAATCATTTCTATGCAAATTTGGGTGGCGAGGGGTTTTAGCGAGTGATGCCAGTGGAGGCTGCGGGCACAGTATCTTGACTCTCCAGGCTCTCTTCCCCTGCCAGTGTCAGTCAGGGTCCTGTCTATAACGGGCAGGCTAATTACCGTGTAATTCCCAGCACTTATCGGTGGGGGACACATAGGCATCCCAGGACCCCCTCCCCCCCTTCTGACATTCAAACGTTCAGAGAGAGGAGATATATGGCCACTGGTGGGCAACAGAGTCCCAGAGGTTAGAAGTACTATCAGGATGGGTGGCAGCTGAGATCCCCCCGTCCTTGAGGGCACAACACGTGGAAAAGACCAGTAATCTGCCTGTACCATATATATATATACAGTATACACAGTACAGCAGGGGTCTTCAACAGGGGGTCCTCAGATTTATTACAGGGGGTCCTCCAAATAGAAACTTTTTTCCTGTCCTTTTTTATATTAACCACTTGAACCCTAGCGTCCATATTCAGAGAACTTTAGCCAAAAATAGCAGATCTACAAGCGGCGTTGTGAACTTGTAGATCGGCTATTTTCGGCAAATAGCTTGTTGTAGAGGGGGAAAAGAGCAGACTAAGAATAGAGTGAAAGCTTAAGTTTATTAAGACAGTTCAAGAATCAAAAATACTGATGTCAAAAGATGAAACTATATGGAATCAATGAAAAGGATGTGGGGGTCCCTGCTTCATCTCTCTCTCAACTAAGGGGTCCTTGGCCTGAAAACATTGAAGACCCCTGCTGTACAGTATATATGCACAGTATATGGTACTGGCAACAAACTGGCCACGCGTGTCAATTGCCGTCACAAAACCAAGCAGCACATAAAACAGGTGACAAGGGCAAGAAAGCCTGAGGAGGAGTCTGTGTAATAAATGGTATGTGTGTGTTGGAGGCTCTATTAGAAATGGCAGGAATGGAACCACTTGAAACCTGAGGTCCAGAGCGCCGCGTTTGCTGAGTCCAGCTGAAAGCCTTTATGATCATTTCAGTCTCATCCCCCGTGGCTCTGGCATGGAGCGAACAGGGAGAGCATGCAGGGAACCTCAGGGTAATTTATCGCCATGCGTCTTCGTGACTGAACTCGCACTTTGGGGCCTGAAAGAACCCATTTGTCGTGCTTCTAAAGGGAGAGAACAGTACATCCCTCTATTACTGCCCGAAAAGCGTCCCCTCTCTTTTACCTGAAAATTACAACAATTTAACTTTGTCATGGAGTGCTCTGGAAAGAGATGAGAAAGAGACCCGCAGCACAACAAGGCGCTGCTGGCGTGCACCCCCCCGACACAATCTACAAATTGGGCAAAGAGGGCCATCTTTTCTGATTTACAGCAGCCTCTGCTGTAACTGTATGACTTTCTTCAATCATTCGTCCTTAATGCACTGACCATTAGAGGTTTCTCTGGAAAGAGAATATACCCTGGTGTCTCAATTATAGGGAAAGACAAGAATCTCCACGGCAGACTCATGTGACCATAAAAGGAAATGACTATCTATTTTCTGCTCCAGCACTCACACAGGCTCTGTGGACTTCTGTGTTGTTGAGTGCACAATAAGCCCATCTCCCCCCACCTGAACTGTTAATCACACCAGCCAGAGCGACTGAGTTGCCAATTAAGCCGGGGAAGAAAAAGAAAAAAGATTTGAATAGACAAAGTGTTTTCTGTCTCCCTCTGTTAATGGGCCTTTCCCTTTTTATGCTTCTGGCTTCACACACACACACGCACGCACGCACGCACGCACGCACGCACGCACGCACGCACGCACGCACGCACGCACGCACGCACGCGCAGGAGACACACTGCAGCAGACACACACTGCCAGACACGCACGCGCACACACACACACACACACACACACACACACACACACACACACACACGCACACACACACACACACACACACACACACCTAATTTGCCAAACTTTTAGTTCACAGGTAAGTGCAGAAGTTTTGAAAAAAACAACTATAAGCACGACATCAAATGATGGAGAGATATTCCAGTTTGAAAGCGGTGCATTGCGTGAGGGTACTTTAATCTCAGGAGCACGCCAGTGGAGATGCGAGACGTGCTGATGGACGGAGTGGAAATAGTAATGCTAGAGAAAGGACCGTTAAGTGCCAGTGACAAGGATGAAAGTGCTGTTTCCATCAAGAGATCAAATAAGGTGTGCATGCAAATGAAGTGATAAGAGTATCCCTTTAGCAGATTCAAACAGTGGCTAGAGACTCACACAGGCCTCTGTCCCAACACCCGCCGATGTTATTAAACATGTTATTATTGAGAAATGTCCATGGTAAGATAAGAATTGTATTAATCCCCAAGGGAAAATTTGTCCCTTTCAGTAGCCAAAATTCAAAGCACAATTTGAGCACAATAATTCATCCTGTATTGTTGGACCAAAAATGGGGAATGTTTTTGGCCTGGCTTTACAGTCAATCAACATAAAAAAAGAAGAAACTAAATACTAGTCCATACTAGGCCTGTCCTCTAAAAATCGACGAATCGACGCGTCGTTTTAAGCCCCGCGAATCGACGCCAATTGTTTGAGTCGAGGCGAAAATATATATATTTTTTATATCACCAGTTAGCCTACTACTGCGGACGGTGCACTGCTGGACTGGTGTCATGTACTTATTTATTGTCTCGCACCAGCGTAGGGGTGAAAGTGAGACAGAACGGCCAGAACGGTTCAGAACCGCCGCTTCGTTAAAACATTCGGAGCCGGGAGGGAGGAAGCACGCTGTCAAAATCCCATATTAAATAACCTCCTGCCACAGCACAAACGCACGTCCACGAAGTAAACAATCTTCTAAAGTCAAATTAACATACACAAGTGTAGGCTACAAGTTATATTTTCTAATTAAAGTGCTTCTGAATTGTTCCAGTGTTGTAATCCATGATGAATGATTGTGTTTCGCTGTGTTTGCGTCCATGATATGTCCACACTGCTGGCTCTAGCGGGAGCTATGCCTCCACCTGTTTATGATCCGTTTCTGAAATGAATCCGTTCTCGACACTGACTCATTACTCTGTCAGTGCTCTGTGTCCCACGACTGCGGACTGGATCCCATCGTTCATTTAAAAGAGCCGTTCAAGAGAGCGGAATCGTTCGCGAATGTCTCATCTATACTGCACGCTGCCGAGAGACGGGGCAGAGTTGAAACAGCGGAGATGTTTTATTTGTTTTAACGGTGTGTTATAACTCTATGGTTGTACACTGCTATGCAGATAACATTTGTGCTCGCGCACCGATATCACCGAAAACACCGTGTATTCAATTCATCTCTTAATGTATTATTGTATTATGTTGACGTGGTTTAAAGCAACACTTTTTATTTTATTTTATACAAAGTAGACTATAAAACGATTCGTCGACACGTCGGATTAACCCCCGCGACTCGAATCGACTTCATAAATCCTGAGTCGAGGACAGCCCTAGTCCATACCCAGCGATGTGTGTACTACTGCATAAAGTATTTTTGCAGACTTTGGGTTATGCGCTGTGCGAGGAGGCTGCTGCTCATTTGATCATGGCTGTGTGTAACGACCCAGTCATTTATGTGATGTTGAATCGTCGTTGCCACAACCATGAGAAGTTCATACTGTACGTACGTTGTTTCTGCTAAGCTATTTGTACAAATAACATAATGTTAATTCGAACATTGCACTTATAAACGTTGTGTGTGTGTGTGCTATGGACATATATCCAAAGCGCTACCCCGCTCATGCAACAAATTGTGTGGACACGGCTTCAAAATCAAATCAAAAGTCCTTTATAACTATTTAATTGCGCCAGCAGAGCACGCAAATACTGCGATCGGTGCTGTCTGTATCCGTCTGACAGTACAAAGGGTGCTGTCTGTATATACAGGGCCTTTAGCCAATGAGGGAGCGGCGTTCTCGGTGACGTCACCACCAACCAACAAGTGTCGTCACATAACCACATACCCAGCACCGATCGCAGTACTTGCGCACTCTGCTGGCGCACTAGTAGGCCTTATATGGCCACGAGTGCACAAGGCGCAAGTTGGCCCTTCGACAGAGTGGAGTCTATTTTTTGAGCGGTGATAACCGCTCCTTTGTGTGTAGGTCCCTATATATGAGTGTCCGTTTGAGCAAGGAACAGAACGGCCCATACAAGGAGATATGCACGTGTGTCGTGTTTTAGTAGCCTACTGCTGCTGTTCTTCTCTGTGTGGCATAGTGTGTGTCGTGTAGCCCCATAGCTAAGTTCAGCTGCCGACCGGGACTGGAACAGCAGATCGCATCGGCTGCTGGGACCGTAACCGTGACAACAGAGGCCGTAGCTGTGCATGCGCAGTAACGACCAAACTCCCCGCTGAGTTCCCCCAAATAAACGGCTTAAATATGAAAAAAAAAGTGAAAATTCGCTTTGTTACTTCATATGCCAATTGATCAACCTACTGAGGAGGACGAGTGTGGATCAGACAGAAGATATACAGTTAACAGTATACACACATGTGCATGTTGTGTGTTTGTGGGTGCGTGCCTGTATGTGTGAGAGACACATTAACAGGCAGCACACCCAGGCGTGCGTTTAATGGCCGGTGTTCCAGGAGGCGATGCGGAGGAGTGGGAGAGATAATCATGAGGTGGGGGGGAGGGGGGTTGGGGGGCAGGGAGCAGGTGAGGAGGGACGGACAGGGGGAGGGACTAACGAGAGCAGAGGAAAGGGAGATGGGCAAGACAGAGAGAGTTTGTATATGGCTATTGAGGATTTGTGCATACTTTAGGATTACTTTATCGTCAAAACGTTATACACACACACACACACACACGGACAGACAGGGTTAGAAACATAGTCTCGGCCAGGCCGAAAGACAATTAGTCAGCTGTTTTCCAACCTCAAATGTGAAGAATCCCACCAACATGCCAGAACTGAAACTGTTCTGTGTAGAGGAATGATGCTGGACTGATGGTTACAGACTTACAGGTAACGTTTAGTTGCAGCTATTCCTGCACAATGGGTTCACACCAGATACTGAAAGCAAAGGATCACATCATTTAGTCACTCAGTGATCCATAATATTGGATAATTTTCTTCAATAAGGGTAATAATAATAATAATTATTATTATTATTATTAATTATTATTACAAAAAATAAATGTATTTGTCTCATTTGTGTAACTGGGTTCTATTTGTTTACTTAGGACTTATACATATTCACCCAATGTTTACCTACTGTATTATGGCATGCCCAGAATAGGGATGCTAGACAGGCCTAAGCCTTCTGCTATGCCAACACCATAAGGCATAGCAAATAAAGTGATTCCCTGGATTAACACTCATAGCAGCAATTATAGGCCGAAACAGAAGATCATACGGTATTTATTCATATATTATTTTCTCATAATATCAAACTAATGGCTTTCATTATGAGAGAACACATGCTGTTACAGTATGGTAACGCAAATGGGCTCATAAGGCAGGGCCACTGCTGATCAACTCAATTAGCTTGTGCTCTTGCTCTAGAATTACTGCTGCACTTTGATATTTCAAAGGATTATCAAGCAATGGAATTCAAGAGCCCTATCAAATGCTAGATAATCTGCAGGCTTAGAATATGGCTGAATGTATTCCATGGTTCGATTGTGTAGGGTAATATGCGGAGCTCTGTACGTGCGATACTCTAGGGGCCTCTGTTTATGACACAACAAAGAAATTGAATTTACATTAGGGTGTGTGAGGGTGAAAATACATTATTTATACTCTCGGGCATAGCCTGTGTTCTTTAGAACCGGCTGGACTGGAGAGGCGTATGGACCCTCTAGCTATGTGGGATAAAACGCTAAGAACCTGTGGTCTATTTACGCCGCCCAGGGATCCAGGGGTCAAGTATGATATATGACACGCCATCTGCTTATCAGACCCTTCCAGGGATGACTGTGGAGTTTTAGTGTGCCACAAAATGAAGGTCAGGCGAACACCTCAAACAAACCGTACAGGGGTTGGGGAGGGGGGGCGAGGCTCTACTCGCTCTTGATCTTGCCACTACTGATGCGCCATACAGTTCTGTATTATCTGATAAGGGCGGTGGGCAAAATTAAAGAAAACAATGCCAAAACGGATTAGCTGCAGGTAGCCCACTGTGTCTGCACCCTGAGCATGCTGGGTAAACAGAATCTGGTGATCTTTACAGTGGATTGAGCACAGATCTTAACCCGTTCTTCTTCTTCTAACTCCACTTCACTTTGCAGTCTGTGAGGAATGAACAGGTTACTCAAACACCGATGTAGGCTAATGAGGGGGATATATTCCAGTTCATCGCATATTTCACAAGTGCTGCTTATTTATTCCTCCCGATAACTGACTGGTAGTCACGCCTTTGGCTACGGTGAAACAGCATACTTTTTAAAAGCACTCGACTTCAGCATTATACTATAGTCTTAAGCTCCAGGTGTTCTTATGTGGATAAGTGTACTGTAACATTGTCAACACTGGGTTCACTTCATGCAAATATTTTTGGGTAGAAGGACCACATTCCCATGGTCTGTACCGGTTCACTGCACATCAAAGAACAGTAACGTAATGCATGATATCTACCTGAGTGAGGGTACGAAGAAAATAAAACACCCTCTTAGAAACACTCCTGTCGAGCGCAAGCTCAGGAGCTGTGCCATCTCTGATTTATAAAGGTTAGGGTCGCCACAGAGGCTGGGGTAAAATCTCTGCTGTGCAAAGATAGAGCTGAAGGAACGGGGGGTGAAGAAGAAGAAAAAAATCCCCATTCATAATCTGGCACCCAGTTCTATAGGAATCTCCCAGAGTTTCATATTGCCTCTCAGCTGAGTTGAAAGTGCTTGGAAGGGACAACAAATAAGATGTGAGCCAAGTTGAGTGCAGGGAGGGGGGGGGGGGGGGGCTGCCTATCAAGGAAGCACAACATTACGAAGCTTGTGTTAGCACGCTGATGGATGGTGATTCGCCTGCCTGAGACTGTGGAGCGGTAGGGGAAAAAAGACGGACAGAGCTATCAGGCTTGTTCAATGACATCTGCAGAATCCAATATCAATCTTTAAGTATCAGCATTCTGGTACACAAGGTCGGAAATAATCCTGCTACAAATTAAGATCATGCCGCCTCCAGGCAACTTTATCCCGTGCATCAAAGTCAAAGTTGTGTGATGGACGCTCTCCTAGCTTTCACCTCCCAGGTAATGGAGCCCCTGTGAATGTATTACTTGTTCAGGGGCACACCATGGTCAGGATGACCCTGCAGTTGAGTTGATAATCAGTATTCCAGTGATGTGGACATGCAGCATATGCCGGACCATATGTTTGGGAATACATCACAAGAGTTTAGCATGCACACCACAATGGGCCCAAGAGTTGGAACAATGCCCTTTTAGCAGGCTAAAAAAGCAAGGATTTTGCCTAATATGCCAGACTTGGCATGGTATGAGCCTGCAGTAGAATCATTAGCAGTCAAGTGATTTGCGACAAGAAACTTTAGGCTGTCAAAATATGGGAAGCAATGATTCGATCAAACAAGTTTTGTTTTGACACACAAAGCATTGTTGTTTTGACGTGGCCCTAAACAGACAGAATATTCTCATAAACAATTCAGCGATGCAGTTCCAACCTTTGAAAGACATTAAAAGAATATGAGTCAATATTTTTGTCCTTGTTGTGGGACAACAGATAATAATGGCGAGCAATAATTATGGTCTCGACAGATGCTAAGAGACACTGCTCATCATTCACATTCTGTCTTTGTAGAATAGCTTGAACATCTAAAAACTAAAAAGCTTTAATTTAATGTTACTCCAGACTACTACTGTAGACTTTCATCATTGTTAAAACCCCAGGAGGCAAAACATGAGAGAAGGAAAATAATCCAAATGGTATTACATTTTAATGAATGTGGCAAAAGCTGCATTTTGTACTTGGGTTTAACTAAGGAAAATCTGCAACAATGTTTTAGAATAACAGTCAACTGCATCAGATGGCAGATTGGATTTAAAAAAGTAACGCATTATGACTCCAAAGAGAGACTTAAAGTGCTTAATAACATTTTCCAAGAACAGTTGTTATAAGTGAGAACGGCCAAGAGAGAATATTAACTTAAGGACTTAAAGAGGGAAATGCCAAATTTGTTTATTGAGATTGTGGCCTCGCGTGAAACCCAGGGGCATAGTTCTGCCGATTTAAAATGACTCCAATACGGAAGTAAAACTTCCTATGATTGGCCGCTAGTTGCGCTGTTTTCCCCCCCGGCCGATCGCAAAAATAATTATTCTCCATTGGATCCCATTAATTTCCCCTTTCGTTTTCTAACCTTAATTAACATTTTCATGAATACTGTATGGTTCCTATCGCTAGTTAAAAATTGCCTTTCAATCACCATCATATTCGTTTTGTCGAATTGTGGTCCAATTTATTTTAAAATAAATGATAAAGTTGCGGGGGGGGCGTGGCCAACTAAACTGATACCAGCCGGCTGTGTTCTTCTTCGTGTGCTGTATTTCGGGAGGCTCCGACCACATTCTCCCATGTATCGCTGCGGTTGCACGTGACCGTTGGCAGCCAATAGCATCTCTGATGCCTTTACAATTCTATGATGGCGACACCCATTCCAAGGGGTAGAAAAGGGCCATTTGCGCTGCATAAAAACCAATGGCTTCGCATCGTCCATATTTTTCTACATTCTATGGTGAAACCAGAAATTGGGCCTTTGGTTCCAACATAATATTGAGATCAGATAAGACAATAAAAGAGCAGGACGGCGAGATAGCGTATACCATAACCTTGTTCAAACTCATCTTCCAAAAAAGACATTACCCCCAATTTCAGACAGAAATTAGTGAGCTATCCTTTGATTAAAGGAGCTTTACATGCTTAGTAAAGTAATTTGATTAGCGCAGTGCTTGGTGCCTTAGGGAGCTGAGTGAGTGACTTTGTAATTTTGGAGAGCTGGGGGAGAATGCTCAACAAGATATACTACTCTTTGATGCTGAGCACTTAAATCAAGAAGGATCCATATGGCCTCGGCTCTACTCCATTTAACCTCACGCTATTCACAGAACTCATTCAAGTTTTACATTTTCAGCACTATGATACTTTGCTCTGTTTCCATTGCTTAAAACGAATGAACATGGCTCACGGCTCATTTAATTAGGACAACATCCAGAGTTACACTATTCACCTCTCTCTTCCCCTCATGCATTTCCTTCACTGGCTTCCAGTTGCTGCATGCATCCAATTAAAAATACTGCATGAACTTCTATAACTTAAGGCAAACAAGGGCACCCCCCACCTTCAGGACACGATCCACCCCACTGTAAAGTACTCCATCCCGCACATTTAGATCAGCTAACACTAAGTCTGCCTGTCCCTCCCTTCCCTAACCCTGGCAAACGCTCCAGAGTGTCCTAGGTCAGTTTCCCAAACACTGACTGGGTCAGGACCCATTTGTGGGTCGCTGACACATTTTTATGTGTCCCTAAATTTTTGGTGTCCTAAATTTTTTCTTTTTATTATTATTTCAAAACATCTCCAAAAAACATTCCTCAAAAAGCTAAGATTTTCATGAAAAAAAAGTCATTTCATTAATAAATAATTGAAAAATCTTTTTTTCCCCGTAAATTAATGACCTACTAGATCATACTACAGCGTCACGCAAAAGTAAATATGGCAGATAAGCAAGCTGCGGCACAAAGAGTCCACAAATGCTACAAGTAAGTATTTTATTTAGATACCATTTTGTTAGACACTATAGGCTGGATGTTTACCTGGTATCCTAAGGGTAGTCATTTTGTAACACTAAATTGTTTTCTTTGGACTTTGCTAAGTCCCTCTGCTGGATAAGTGTCTGCTAAATGCTTACACTGTAAATTAAAATATCACAGATCAAGCAAAGGAATTTAGAATATAATCCCCAAACAAGAAGACTCAACTCGACATCATTCAACCCAAACTACACAGAATTCATTGAAATGTTTACATTTTCAACACTACAGTACTTTGTTCCGTTTTCCAGTGGCCAAAACAAAACTGGATGGCTCATTATGTAGGACAACATATTGAGTTAAAGGATCACAAATCACCCTCCTCTCAAAAGCCATCCCATCAGGGCTCCTCCGTGTCAGAAATCAGATCGATGTTATATGACCCACTTCAACACATTACCAAGACACATAAACCTTCACAACCTCGTCAATCTTGTCTTCCAGGAGGTTGGGAGGCAGAGAGGAGGTCAGAGAAACATGTCAAGCATCAAAGATTCATGACAAAGCATTCGAAGCAAAAAAAAAAACTCATCTGTAATTAGTTTGGTCTGATTATGCTAGAGATGAGGGGGGGGAAACAATCAATACGTGGTGAAGGGTGTAGAGAGCTAGCCTGACATTAGCCAGACTGATAACGTAGAGAGCATGGACGACTGAAAGAGACACTACAGGGATCATCTTTGCCTTACAGTAGCTGACATCAAGCCTGTTTGGAAGTTAACCTGTTTAGATCTGGAACGCCTCTGTGTCTCTTTACTGTAGATTTTAACCGCTTTAACCATTATTTTATACTTTAGCTATAAAAAAAAAGAGCAGATCTACAAGGTCATAGCGCGGCACCAAGTGCCGAGCTTGTAGATCTGCTATTTTTCAAAAATCATGAAAATCGGTGCAAATCTTTGAATATATATTTTTTGGAAGCAAACATATGTAACTCAAATCTTTCTTTCTCGGGGTCACAAACAACATCTTTTGAGATAAGCCAAATACATATTATTTTGGGGGTCCTTGATATGAAAAGGTTTGAGGACCACTGATCATAGAAACATACATTTTTCAAAAACCTTAAAAGGATTTAGAAGACACAACACACAGACATTATTTATAGTGCATGTAATAGGCTATGATTTTCACTGATAATTGAATTGAATTGATAATACTTACAACCTCGAAAAGAAGAAAAATGTAGCACTGAGTATGGGCGTTTCTAGCATTGTTTATGATGAGAGGCTCAGACTCTGCGCAGGGCTCTGGGGGCATCCTCCCCCGAAAGAAAACATTCTGAATTTCATGCATTAAATACATGAATCTGAAGCACTCTGGGAGTAACTAAAGGAGATAATGATGCCTAAATTTAGTGGAAGAAAACTATTGTCAACGGGTTTTAAGTTATTCTCTGGTAAGTGGGATTAATGGGAATTATTTTATTTGAAGGGTGGGTGTGCTCCAAATTGAGTTCTAAATAATTCTGGTGAGCATAATCCCCAGTCAATAAATCAAGCTGTACATTTGGGATATGGGTGGAGAAAATGGAATTAAAAAATAACAACTCCTAAATTTAGTTATACAAAATAAACAGAAAATCACCATTGTGGAGTGCTTTAAAAGCATCAATGTCTCCCTGATTTTCTGTTGAGACATTTAGATTCTGTGTTTAGGTTAGACATGGCTTTTGACACAATCCTGTTTCTGGTTTGGAACGAATTTTGACCTGAAGGTCAAGATTCAATTTATCAGCTGAGTAAGCAGGCAGGCTCTATTAGCACCATGGTAAATATTTCAGCACTTGCGCTGGGTTAAAATTTGGGGTAGAAGGCTAACGTCTAGTGCTACTTTAACTTGAAAGGCACATAAGGCAACTTAAAGAATGACAATATCAGTCTCTGCTTTACTTACATCTAAAACTATAGTGAAACAATATATTATATTGTTTCACTATAGTGTCATTGCGACCGAAGGTTGCAGTTTACCATGAGAAATGTCGCAGCTTGTCTCCGTGTCAGTCAGTACACATTTTTACAGTCTATGGGTTGGTTCCCTTGTCACTGTGATATCACAGGTGACATCACCTATGTAAAAGTCCATATATGGGTATTCCCCAGAATCCCTTTTATGCCCATATATGAAGATCCCTGATGTCATCGATGTATGGCCAGATGGCCAAGACATGGCCCATATCTGTGTGGCTGGGACATCAAACATCTATGATGTCAGATGTTAGTCATCTCCATATTTGGGAAAATATGGCCACATTTTGGACACATCAACCAACTAGCATTTTTTGGTCAAAGTTGATCCCATGCCAAAGCGCTAGTGCTCGCCCAATGCTGTCACCCAGGCGGATGCGTGCACGCGCCCATGTGCGAGACCTCGCCCTTTAGGGTGAGGCCGCTTCTCGCTCTTAGGGCGTCTTACTGGTACTAGTCTTACATTTACAGATATCTGATCTGCGATCAATACTCTCTCAAAAAATATACAGTCGCTAAGATTAGAAGTAGCCTATATATACTACATTGGCTTGCCTAAAATAAAATCATAAAAATCAAGAACGGTATTTAAGAATAATACTGACGTCAGTTGCCACCATATTCCTGTCAAACTAAGACCACGTAGAGTTTGCCACTGTGAACAGACGGAGCAGCTGTGTGAGTGATGGATCGGTGTACACATTGGGAACAAACGGTGGGCGAGCCCAGACTGAGTCTAAGAGCCCGCTGTGCTCCTGTCTGCAGACTAAACACCACATCACCTACAACAGTATAATCCCAGCTCAGTCTGAATGATCTTCCTCTCAATATTTGCTGAACATGAAGGGAAAATGTAAGGTGACAAAAAAAGAAGATAAATTAAATAATAAATAAATAATAAACAGTAACAAGGCTTGACACAAAAAAATATCAGAAACCCTTAAGCCCCCCGACGCCACTGGCTCTGTACATTGTTAAGAACGGTTGTTTTTGTGCTGTCAAGTGATTTGTGGAAAATAAACAGAACTGGAAGCCTGTGGGAGCGTATCCCATTATAAAAGATCTACGTTTGGTTGGAATGACAGGGTGGAGCCAAGACAGCTGCTTCAGAGTCTTGGAGCCCAGCATTGTGTTTTAGGCTCACATACAATCCTCATGCTTAGGATAAAACGAGCCAAAATACCTTTATTGTCGACAAATCTGTGACATTACTGTTTCAAAAGGATGGGGGATGTAAACGTCCATGGTGCCAGAAAATATAAAAACACTGTCAAGCTGTTATAGCAGATGGGTTCTATTTCCGTGGCTCCCTGACAAGTGTGAATACAAAGCTAAGCATCACATTCTCAAGAGCACTTAAAGGCAATTGCGTTATTGGTTTAAGACTGTGTAATGGAGATCCTTGGTATGAATGAGAAGATGGAATTACATCATCTTCTCTCAAACCGCATTAGTTTGGATAGAATAGTTTCCTGGTCTACTGACGTTTTATGAATATTTGACTGCAGGAGGTTTCACAAAGGCAACGATGCACAAGCTGAATAGTTGGTGTATGCATGTGTACCATACAGCAAGCATTCCCAAACCTTTCAGGCTTATTTTAACAAGCACTTGGAAAGTTGGAATGGTAGGCATTACATTTAGTTTGACTCAGTTCCACAGCTAAATATTGTGGATCGGTTATTTTCACTTTCCTCTTTCTTATGTAATATTTGACAATTTGGTATTAAAAATGTCTTAACAGTCATTAAATTGTCACAAATGTGCAGATACTGTACACGAACTGTATACTGTATGTTAAGCTAATCATCCCCCCCGTTTGGAAATCACTGCATAACATTCCAGAGCAGACACACTAGCTTACTTCCTCACAGACACTATAGAACCAATAACAATATTGCTACTAGCCTATTACTAATACAACTAACAATAATAATAAAAAGAGCATAACAATAATTGTGTACCATATGTAGGAAAGACTATTGCTGCCGACTCAATTTCGTAAAAGGCTGACTAAGCTAAATTCAGAAGCTATAACACCCTCCCAACAAATTAGCAATACCACCACGTACTGTACCACAGCACAAACAGAAAAACAAACAAATTATTAGCTGAATTCAAGTTCCCCCAAAATCGATTTTCAGTTCCAGTGTGTTTACAAGCCCTGACTCTGCAACAATATTGTATCTAACATGCAAATAAGACCCTATTAACCAACAGTGCAGTGCACAGCTGACTAATTGGCCTATTTGAGCTGACTCACTGAAGCGATATTAGAGTAGCACGCGTTGAAGATGAAGGCCTGGTGTATAACATTGCTGGATTAGAGGTAAAGAATGGACCTTTTGGCCACTATGGCAAATTATGGCACACCTGCTGTTGGTTGTGTACCACGTGTTCCCTAGCACAACGTTCCCAAACACTGACCATTTGTGGGTCGTGGACCAATATTTATGGGCCACGACTCGAGTAAAAATACCATTTTATTTTGTGTACAAGGCCGCACAAGCACCTCGAGAGCACGGACAGAGAGACAACATTTTTTGGGAACCTGTCAATGAAACTAGAAGCGAAGCAGCGCCAGACACATTCACACACTGAACTGAAAACTTCTTATCATTTAAAATCTTATCATTCTAGCGATGTGACAGAATTCACAAGTGACTGGAGTACCACTTGGTTCGTGTTTGATCTCCTGAGTGCCTGTGATGCGTCATGGTGCGTGTGTGTGTGTGTGTGTGTGTGTGTGTGTGTGTGTGTGTGTGTGTGTGTGTGTGTGTGTGTGTGTGTGTGTGTGTGTGTGTGTGTGCATGTGTGTGCGTGCGTGTGCGCGTGTGTGCGTGTGTGTGTGTGTGTGTGTGTGTGTGTGTGTGTGTGTGTGTGTGTGCGCGCGTGTGTGTGCACGTGTGCTTGAGCAGGCTGGAGGCCAAAAAACAGCTGACACAGACAAGAATATGGTTCACTGTTTGAAGGGAAGGGAACGTCTTGCCCCGACTCTTTCACACAGGGGAGATAAAAGGGGATAATTATCTGTTCAAACTAATGAATAGACTGGGTTGAAGGAGAGGTGCTGCAGACTTTGTGTGCAGAGGATCTAAAAAGGTAATCTTCCATTGCCAAGCTGCTCACAGTGCTCAGTGAGGACATCACCATCTTAAAAATAAATACGAAATAAATGAATAAATAAAAAAGACTCAAATATAATTTTGAACAAAACAAGAACAGTGGGGACGTCGAGTTAGTTTATCTCTGCGATTGATACCGCTTGTGCGCCTGTGGACCATGAAATTGTCATTTGTTCTGCGAGCGTTACATCAAATGAGAGTTCAGGGGCCTGTGCCATGGCTGCTCATTGCAGCATGAGCTTATTTTAACGTAAGCAATTTGACAGGATCTCCGTGGTAAATTGTATTTGGCTCCGACAGGAACACAGTAAAATCCTCAGTGTTGATTTATCCATTTGTAACTCTCTCTGTGTGTGTGTGTGTGTGTGTGTGTGTGTGTGTGTGTGTGTGTGTGTGTGTGTGTGTGTGTGTGTGTGTGTGTGTGTGTACAAATTGTAACAGAATGGCAGTGGTCTAAAGTAACTAAGTACATTTACTTAAGTACTGTACTTAAGTACAATATTTGAAGTATTTGTACTTTATTTTAGTATTTCCCATTTCCACTTCTATTTCCAGGGTTACTTCACTACATCTCAGTGGCAAATATGTTTTACTCACACTGAAAAGCAGCCGACTCGCAGCGTTAGGTTAAACAGTGTGTTGAAGCCTGTCAAAGCCACAGCCAATCAGCGACGCGCCACAGACCCATGTGAGTGAGGGTTACACCCAATGTGTTAATCATCTATCTATCATAGTCCAAGGTGAAGAGCTATCACCTCACCGCAGTGTAGTTTTCTAGCTATCACCTAGGCTTTGTTATACATTTTTAGGTGATAGCTAGAAAACTACACATAGATACACAAAGATAGCTCTTCACCTTGGACAATGATAGAGGCTTTACTTAAAACTTTTGTAACCTGCCTTCATGGATGGAGGGAGGAACTGAAGTCGATAGGTAACGAAATGTTGTGTATTACAGTAATGTGACTCAAAGACATGAGCGTGACTCACTCACTCATGGACTTGAGGTGGACGCTTTCATACTAACTGCGACCTGACGGTCACAATAAAACATACATGAACCACTTTAGCCCAATTTTATACCTTGGATATCTGAAAATAGACGATTTACAAGCTCACAAGCTTTTACTTTTGGTATCAACACTTTCATCTACTTTTTTAAGTGCATTTTGAATTCCAGGTTTTTACTTGTAACAGAGTGTTTCTATGTTGCAGTATTGATAGTGTTTGATACTTTTACTACAGTCGGAGTTAAATGAACGTGTTAAAACACTGAGGATTTGACAGTGTAGGTAAGGGGTGGGAGGGGAGCACATGTTAATCCAGGGTTACATCTCCATCTGAGGCGTCGCAGGCTAATCCACTGAGCGGTGAACGCCAGCTCATATCGTCGCTTGCTTGGCAGTTTCATCACGCCATGTCAATCCTTCATTCGTGATCGTGCGTGTAAGAGCGGATATACTTGTGTTTACCCACACTATATAGGAGCGTATATCGTTGTTGTCGGGCGGAAACCTTGTATGTCCAAAACTGTTCATTTTGTTTAAAAATGATTTAAAATAGACAATCTACAGTACAAGCACCCAAAGCACTGGCATCGCGAGGCGTTGTGTTCTTGTAGGTCAGCAATTTTCACTAGTTTTGTGAGACTGCCTACGATGTAGCAGGGCTTTACTTTACGAAAAAAAACGTATGCGAGGTTTCCGCCCAACACCGACGTTATGTAGCATTAGCATAGTTCGCATGCACATGCAAGCCACATGTGCACGTTCGAGCAGGAGCCACAGGAGATACGACGTAGGTGCGATGTGTGCATGTCCAAGCTCGTGTTTGTGTGTGTGTGTGTGTGTGTGTGTGTGTGTGTGTGTGTGTGTGTGTGTGTGTGTGTGCGCGTGCGTGTGCACACGAACAGCATTAAGCAAAATAATGTAACCAGCGTGAGAGATTACATTCAGGGACTTGCTTAAAACCATTAGAGAGGGAGAGAGAAAAGACGGGCCGGCAGGGAGAGGATTACTCTGAGCTGCGATGTGTAAGCGACATACAAACAAAAAATAAATAAATAAAATAAACCAAACAAGGGAGACATTGACGGCAGTGTATAGCAACAGCAACTAGCAGCGGAGACAGGCTAGAGAGAGATGGCACATCATCAGCCAGCCGGACCAGAGCGAATTGAAAGAGGAAGCACATGGAGTGTTGAGAGAGATATACAGAGAGAGAAAGAACAGACATGTAGAGAGAGACAAGAGAAAAGAGAAAGGGGGCTGAGATTGTGAGACAGAGAGAGAGAGAGAGAGAGAGAGAGAGAGAGAGAGAGAGAGAGAGAGAGAGAGAGAGAGAGAAAGTGCGGGCAAAGACTGCATGTTGTGCAAACAACACATTGACAGGGGCCTTCCTGCTAGCAGGCAGCGTCTTGCCTTTCATGCACACTGCACTGTTCTAGCACTGAGGAGAACGAAGAGGAGGAGGAGGAGGGAGGAGGAGGAGGAGGGAGGAGGAGGAGGGGAGTGTGAAACAAGCCATCGGCATTAAGTTAAAGGATTAGACCCAGAGGCACATGGAGCAGTCGTGTTGATGACGCCATTGAGCCCTCCGCCTTGAAGCGGCTGGTGGTTAGGAGGGGGGTGGGGGGCGGTCAAGGGGAGGGGAGGGGAAGGGGGGCAGGGGGTATAGTGCGATGAGACAGGCTGCTCGCATGGAGACAAAAAAATAAAATAAAATAAAAAAGAAAAGAAACAAGAAAGGAAACGGAACCAGTCCAGAGTCCAGAGAGATTAAAAAAACTGAGGCAGGAAATAAGAAAATTAAAGTTAAAATTAAGTGAAATAAAAGAAATGGATGAAGCTGTACACCCAGCAGGCATTCCGGCCAGCCAATCAAAAAGAGAGAAACTGAGATGGAGGAGAGGATTTAGGCTCAGGTTAGTGCTGGTTTGGTGTACAGCATGGTGACTTATACTGACCTGGGCTTGAGACAGCATTAGTGGTGGGTGGTTCAATAATTGCTACAGGGGGGAGGGGGGGAAGGGAGAGGAGGGGAGAGGGAGGGGAAAAGAGGACATTCACGTATTATTAACAGAATGGAGACGCAAAAACGGGAAGAAAGAAAATGAAACGGAAAAAAAATATATAATAATGCATGCAAGGACAAAAAAAATGGAATGGAACCTAAAAACAAAGATCCTCTACATGCAGTAAGGACTGGCGTCTCTGGTAAGATTCAGCCCTTCCACATGCAGTAACGACTGGTGTCTCTGGTACGATGCAGCCACTCAGCATGCAATAAAGACTAGGGATGTGTGCCAGGAACTGGTGCTATTTTGCTACTGGTACCTGATTCGTCATAACCGTAATGCTGTTAAGAACCTAGACAACCGGTGCTTCTGTTGGCATTTTGCCAATAGCCGCTATAGGCCCCTGCGTAAAAGACCCGTTATACCCAGACCCTATATAACAGCACATCACCAGGCAAGTTCCTGGTTACATTCCATGCAAGCATGGCAGACAGGTTGAAGTGCTCAGAAGTGCAGGTGAAAAGTGGGTGAAAACACTGCGAAATGCTAATTCATGCAATAAAGGCGTTGCATGTAACGGGGTAATATCAGCAACCCTGTGAACACAACACACACAAACACAGCATGCCATAAATTTGAAGCAGTGCAGTGTATTCGACTGTTTTAGTGTGGCTGATAATAAGTCACACAGAACTGCCTCCGAAAAATGACGATACCATCTGGACCTCATCCTTGACTAGTCAAGATAACACTCGTTATTGGATTGAACACATCTATTAGTTAGGGAGACTAATACAGCGTCAGGTTTGGGCGTGTGCACATGGGAGCGTGCACGCATCAGTCTGGGTGACAGCAGACTGCTGGGCGAGCAGTTGCGCTTTGGCATGGGATTAGCTTCGACCAAAAACATACAGACCTGGTTGGTTGTTTAAGTTGGACAAAATGTGCCCAAAATGTGCTCAAAATGTGGCCATATTTTCCCAAATATGGAGATGACTGACCTCTGACATCATAGATGTTTGATGTCATAGACTGACAGAATATGTCCATATATGGGCATTCCCAGATTTGGGTTTAATATTGATGACATCAGGGCTCTCCATATATGGGCATAAAAAAAGTTGAGAACGCTGAGCTGGTCGAGTCATCATTGTGATTTCAGAACAGGTCAGCTATATTCTTCTGCTGAGCTGGTCAAGTCATCATTGTGATGTCAGAACAGGTCAGCTACTATATATCCTTCTGCTGAGCTGGTCAAGTCATCATTGTGATGTCAGAACAGGTCAGTGCAAATGAATTCTGTCTTGGCCATATATGGAGCGTGACATGCGTGACACGAAGCGTGACTCACGCACACACTCACACACAGGAGCTGCAGGTTTTTATGGTAAATGCGACCTATGGTAGCAACTACCAGTAAGACTCCCTAATCGGGAGATAAGCGACCGTTGGTCGCTTATCTCCACACACAATATGTCAAAATCGTCTAGGAAGGATGGTGTGAGTCATGCTGGCAGTATGACATCACACCGTACACAAATGACCCTTATATAAGACCGGCATTATCTACCGACAGATTAGTAACAAGATGTCAAAATCGTTGAAGGTTGAATCTCCAGATATGGAGATAACCAACACATCCCTCCATATATGGAGATAACCGACGAATCTCACTAAGTCTGACCTCACAAGCCCCATATTTGGACACGAACAACATATAACATCAGCCATGCCCTTTTATGCCCAAATATGGAGATATCATCTGTCTGTCACTTCTATGTCCAAATATGGAGTTCTGTGTCAGCCATTCCCACATATTTCAAATTAGTGACATACTATATAAGACCGGCATTATCTACCGACAGATTAGTAACAAGATGTCAAAATCGTTGAAGGTTGAATCTCCAGATATGGAGATAACCAACACATCCCTCCATATATGGAGATAACCGACGAATCTCACTAAGTCTGACCTCACAAGCCCCATATTTGGACACGAACAACATATAACATCAGCCATGCCCTTTTATGCCCATATATGGAGATATCATCTGTCTGTCACTTCTATGTCCAAATATGGAGTTCTGTGTCAGCCATTCCCACATATTTCAAACTGCGTGTCTGTCTGCGTGTATGTAATCCGCGTATCTCGAGAACCGTTCGTCCCACCGGCTTCAGATTCGGCACGCGCGTTCTCCGCCGCGGCGCGGAGTGCAGTGCCCGGCCTCGACCCGACCCGACGCACGTTTTTTCCGAAACGGCGTGAAACGTTCGGAATCTCCTTATGCGGAGCTGATTCATCGGCGCAAGCGCTGACTCATTGTGACATCATTTCATAAAAGGCTCTGACATCGCGTGACTCATTGTGACATCATTTCATAAAAGGCTCTGACATCGCGTACGCAACAATGGGCAGATCTCCATATGGGCTACATATATGGGCATATGGGCAATCTGACATCACTTCTGCTGACTCACGGCGCAAAACGTTCGGAATCTCCTTATGCGGAGCTGATTCCGGCCTCGACTCGACCCGACGCGCGTTTTTTCCGAAACGGCGCAAAACGTTCGGAATCTCCTTACGGCGCAAAACGTTCGGAATCTCCTTATGCGGAGCTGATTGTTGACATCAGGCTGTTCCGGAGGAAACTCGCGTTTTTTCCGAAGCGGCGCAAAACGTTCGGAATCTCCTTACGGCGCAAAACGTTCGGAATCTCCTTATGCGGAGCTGATTGTTGACATCAGGCTGTTCCGGAGGAAATCGGCGCAAGCGCTGACTCATTGTGACATCATTTCATAAAAGGCTCTGACATCGCGTACGCAACAATGGGCAGATCTCCATATGGGCTACATATATGGGCATATGGGCACTGCTGACTCATATGGGCATAAAGGGGACACAGATATATGGGCATAAATGGACGTATCGGCACAAGGGCTGACTCATACAGAGATCTCCATATATGGGCATATGGGCAGATCTCCATATGGGCTACATATATGGGCATATGGGCAGGGCATATGGGCAATCTGACATCACTTCTGCTGACTCACGGCGCAAAACACAAAACGTTCGGAATCTCCTTATGCGGAGCTGATTCCGGCCTCGACCCGACCCGACGCGCGTTTTTTCCGAAACGGCGCAAAACGTTCGGAATCTCCTTACGGCGCAAAACGTTCGGAATCTCCTTATGCGGAGCTGATTGTTGACATCAGGCTGTTCCGGAGGAAACTCGCGTTTTTTCCGAAACGGCGCAAAACGTTCGGAATCTCCTTACGGCGCAAAACGTTCGGAATCTCCTTATGCGGAGCTGATTGTTGACATCAGGCTGTTCCGGAGGAAATCGGCGCAAGCGCTGACTCATTGTGACATCATTTCATAAAAGGCTCTGACATCGCGTACGCAACAATGGGCAGATCTCCATATGGGCTACATATATGGGCATATGGGCACTGCTGACTCATATGGGCATAAAGGGGACACAGATATATGGGCATAAATGGACGTATCGGCACAAGGGCTGACTCATACAGAGATCTCCATATATGGGCATATGGGCAGATCTCCATATGGGCTACATATATGGGCATATGGGCAGGGCATATGGGCAATCTGACATCACTTCTGCTGACTCACGGCGCAAAACGTTCGGAATCTCCTTATGCGGAGCTGATTGTTGACATCAGGCTGTTCCGGAGGAAATCGACCCGACGCGCGTTTTTTCCGAAACGGCGCAAAACGTTCGGAATATCCTTATGCAGAGCTGATTGTTGACATCAGGCTGTTCCGGAGGAAATCGGCGCAAGCGCTGACTCATTGTGACATCACTCATAAAAGGCTCTGACATCACGTACGCCACATGAGTCAACAAAAAATCTCTGAATATCTCCATATATAGCATATATGGGCATAAAAGGGCATAAAGGGACACAGACAGACGGATACAGAGATCTCCATAAATGGGCATAAAATGGACGCAAATGGCATATATGGGCATAAAATTTACGCAGAATCACAAAGATCTCCATATACGGGCATAAAGGGACACAGACAGACAGATACAGAGATTTCCATATATGGGCATGAAATGGACGCAAATAGACAGATATCTCCATATATGGGCATACAATGGACCCAGAACTATATCTGCAGTCATCTCCATATATGGACATAAAATGGACGTTGACAGACAGACAGACAGACAGACAGATAACAGATATCTCCATATATGGGCATAAATGGACACAGGCAAACAGATGGTCAAAACGGGTCCTATGACAACAGGTATAATGGGGTTTGCATTAAAGGGCGGGGCATTCATTCCCTATTTACATCGTTCCCGAGTTGGCCAGGTCGCCGACTTTCGGGCGGCCCAGCTTCTAGTATTTCAAATTAGTGACATACTACAAGGGGACAAATACTCATATTTGTTGATTATTTTGGTTTCTATGGTTACCAGATAAAGATATTTCACTTTGCACAATTTGTTGATTTTTAGTTGCTATGGTTACTTGATAAAGGCCTTTCACTCGTTTGTTGATATTTTGCCACACATGATCTCCAAATTTGGGCATGGTGCACAGTCACAGTGACATCATAGCTAGTGACATCACCAGCAGCGAAGCTAGCAGTGTGATTGCGGAGATATGAGCAGGGCAAAGGTGTGACGTGTGACGTGTGACCGACCGACGGACGGACGGCCGGTGGAGGTTTTCATAGTAAACTGCTCCCTGACGGTCGCAATTAAACTCCCCCTCCCCAAAAAACAAACAAACAAACAAAAAAACACAACATTATAGTGAGGAGTAGCCTATTGATTAGAGTATCAATACCAGTATTGATATAGATAAAATCCTAATGGTACGCATCACTAATAAGGACATGTTATTGTGGTTCGATGCAGCTGCTACCATTAGCTTCCAATTAACCTCGCATCACCAGACTTTCCACCGCGGAGGAAAGCCTTGTATTCATTCTAAAACTAGCCGTGAGATCCGTAAAAAAAAACAAAAAAAAAACACACATTGGTTCCGGTGGTTGGTTTCTGGACGCCTGATGACTACAACAAACTACTGTAAAACATGACATTATTTAGCTAATAATGCAAATCAATTTGTTTATTCTCGCTAGTCGCGCCATGAGTTAGAATAAAACATGAACACGATTATTATACCAATTTAAACCAATTTTTTGCCTTGTGGAGGTGCACGGCACCAATGGTTCAGGTCAGTAGTAGTTGTAGTCCACCTGATGACTACAACATGACATGAAGTTATTTCCGCTCCTGAGCGGAGCAGAAACCCGAAAATGATATTGATCCAAAGCTTCCAACAAACAAAAGCTGAGATGAACAGGTGAACCCCTGACCAGCGTAAACACAGGACATGTACAGGCTGCTTGCTGTTAAAGGTTGTGTATGTTCTCCCTGTGTCTCCTAGGGTAGGTATCCTAAGAAAAACATGCAGTAATCCTCTATAATGACTCCCCCTGGCCAGCCGGGGCGCCTGATGGAGGGGAAAGGAACTGGTTGGAATAACGTGTTCCTTCCACGCGCTACGTCCGACTGGGGAAGCTCCCCCCTGTCAGGTGATAAGAAGCGGCCTGCTCACTCCTCATGCACTGAAGGAAGCCTGAGCTCAGTTCGGGGTCCTCCCCAGGTTGGCAGAGGGAGAGCAGAGTCCAGGATTACAGATTATGCAATTGTCATTGGGTGAAAAATGGCTTACAAAATCGTGCGCTCCAAAAATCTCTGATGGGAGTTTAGCAATATTGGGTCATGTTCTGTTCTCTGTGTAAACCTCTGTCCTGCTCCAATCCGTCCAATGCTTAAATGAATGACCACCTCTCACTGCGATGGCCAGGGATCACACCAGGCTCAATTAACACCTGTAATTTCCTCCATGCCTAGTGGGCCGCTCCTCCTTAATCACATTAGTTTAATTTGGTTCCCCACCACCTTTAATAGATTATAGCACAGTGCTCCTTTTTGTGTTCTTTTTTTATTTTCTTCTTGCACTGACTGAGGCTGAATGAAGAGAGAGAGAGAGAGAGAGAGAGAGAGAGAGAGAGAGAGAGAGAGAGAGAGAGAGAGAGAGAGAGAGAGAGAAAATAAAAGAAATAAAAACCTCCCAGTCTGTCTTTGATCCTTCAGCGGAGGAAAGTAAGTCCCAATCTGATTACCTTTTTGAACTCGTTTTGGTCTAAGCCAGCGGTGGCATTTGGAAGATGGCATAATTGTGTCCTATACAGAGATGTTCAGTCCACTGCACCAGAGTATTATACATAGCTGGGTATTTGTGTGCGCATTTGAAAGTCATACAGATGGGGTAGCCTAGTCAAACAAGAATTCTAGTCCCTCACAAATGATAAATAATGTACAAATTATACTAATGGCCACTGTGAAACATCGACAGATCCATATATCATATATATTCGTATATATACATTGTAGAGCCAAATGACACATTCACAGATTCACACAGGCATCGCAGAGTCTGTGCAGACAAGTGGCAGACAGACAGACACACTTTTCATACTGCTCTCAAAGGTGTGCTCCACCTGCTCCAGGAAACACCATGGCAGAGGAGTTGCTTATGTGTCACAAGGGAAACTGTGGCAGCCATTATTATAGTTCACACTGCTTTCATCCACAGTGCATAAAAAAGATTCACTCTTTCGTGCCTCAGTACAGACGCTGTGGGGAACTGTATCTAGGCCACGCAGAAGCACTCTGAAGCCTGCTTAGCAACACTTGTTTTAATCCAGTTATACGGCCACTCAGAAGCGCTATTCCATTCGCAGGTCAAATGCAGAGTGCATCCATTGTCCACCCCACGCTCAGGATACTTTATAAAGTGCTATAACAACTGTTCAACAACTGTGCTGCTTTTAAATGGGCCTACCATTGTGCCGGCAACAATGGCACATCTGCTTTCATTTGATTTCATCATGCGGTGCAGAGGAAAACGTGTAGGAATGTGTTTGCTTTCGTTCAGGGATATGCCCTTTTTCTTGGTGCATCGCTAGCAAATAGTGGAATTTATTTTTTATGGCATTGCTCTGTGAGAGGCTATAGCTAGCTGGTCTATGTGTGTCCGGAGGACCGGAGCTAATCTTGCCACTGGCAAACCTTGTATGCACCATTACAATAGATCAAAGAATGCACTCCACAATATGTCACATACAATAATAATAATACATGTAATTTATATAGCACCCTTCATGCAGAAACTGCAACACAGAGTGCTTCACATAAAAACTAAGCAGGCAAAACACAAAAACAAAGCATGAGTGCTCCACTGCTCCTCCACACATAATGACAATAATGTATAAGTAAAAACTAAAACATAGCAATAATAATAATAAACAGTAACAATAACACTAATAACAACAATAATAGCCAACAGAAACAGATAAGGTGAGAATGTGACGAGCAGGGGGGAGAGTTAGCTAAAAGCGAGAGTGAAAAAGTGGGTCTTGAGCTGTGCTTTAAAACTATCTACAGAGTTAGCCTGTCTTAGGTAAAGTGGGAGATTATTCCAAGCCATCGGGCCGTAGAAGCAAAATGCTGCTTGGCCATATTTTTGTAGTTTCATCTTCCTTTCAGGGGGGACATATGTTTCCTAGTTTTTGAAATACTTAACTTCAGTTTTTTTTTGGAATGGAAGTCAATGGGGCTCGGATCTGACTCAAGCATTGCTTCAATTTGGAGTCATACGTCATAGATACATGGACGACTGATGTCACAGCCTGGCTCGGACACGATGTCCAAGATCCACATCCACATCCACAGTGGATCCCGAGATCCACATGATTAGATTCTATCATATCACCATTGTTTCCCTTTAAGTACTTCTGGTGCAGGAGCTTTATGACGACCAAGCGACCATCCTCGGAAGAAGACAGCCATGTGCTATCTGATTAATACTTGAACATGAAGTCGACAGCAAGTCATTTCGTGAGCTCTCAGGAACTCCTCCATTGTTGTGGAGCATGATGTCTTCTGACATGCAATCTCCCACAGGCGCTATGGGACTTATTTTGCACTCAACAATGCAAGCCATCACATGATGTGCAGTACAGTAGTGTATTTACGATAACCCACCTCTTGCAGGACCTGTGACACAAAGCACATCATGTTTCTGGACTATTCGAATTATGAGATTGACAACAACAACAATATCCTTCTCTTTTTTTCTTTTTTCTTTTTTTTGATGATAAAAGATACAACGAAAGGTTTGTTGACTGTTGGTGGATAACATCGTGATGTACGGTATGAGGGAAATGGAAAAGAAAGCAAGGACATTGTGGAGTCTCGCCTCAATACCCCCGATCAGGTGAGAGTTTATAGGGCCAGCAAGCAGGGTGATGACAGAGTTCAGCACCTTGGACAGCGCCACCGCCTTGGCCAATTCATGGGTGGAAGTTACAGTGCATGTATGTTCCTAATTCCAATCTCAATAAATTTGATGTGATGACACCTGCGCTGAATTGGCTGATCAAACTGTTTGGCTCTTAAAGACAGGGCTCTGTTTCACTGTGGTTGGCTCTTCTCAGAGAAGGAACTCTTAAGCGATTGCTCCACTGTGTTATCCCCCTCGTACCTTTCAAAGGTTGTGATACTGATCGTAGTTTTTCTGTCTCCTTTTTTAGGCAAAATAGGGGAGCGACTTAATACTGGAAATTCATTATTGTTTGTTTGATAATGCACCATTTGGGAAGAACTATTATTTTGACTTTGGGGTTAAACCCCTGAATAAGACAACACTATGGGCTCTATTTTCATCCATGCCTTACCGCTTATCTCTGAACCTTTTTGCCATTTTTTTACATTTTTGAAAAACATTTTGAATATTTCAAATAGCTGATCTACAAGCTCACAACATGTCGATGTAGATCGGCTATTTGAGGTCTTTTAAAATGTTTTTCAAAATAGTAAAAAGGCAAAGAAGTTTAGGGATAAGGGGTAAGGCATGGACACAAATATAGCTGTTTGTGTTTAAACCTTAATGTATAATTCCCACACAAATGCACCATTTACCATTTACCACTGGCCTAGACAACGTCTTGTGTAAGACGTGTTTAATCTCAATGAGTAAAATATACATGCGAGGCGTTGTGTGCTTGTAGATCTGCTGTTCTCACTAGTATAGTACATTTTATAGATGATTAATACAAAACGAACGGTTTTGGACATACAACAACAACGATAAGCTATAAATATAAGGTGGTGGAAGTGAAAATTATAATGTAGGGGTGCCTCGGATGAAAAAAATATTCATGGGGTGCCCTGAGACAAAAAAGTTTGGGAACCCCTGCATTAGGAGTCACTATAGTGCAACATCAAGGACACCATCCTCTGCTACTGTTGGCACACACAGTTTCCTCCCGCTGCCAGGAACTCATCGGGGGTCTCGTGGGGGTGGCTGATCGAGTGTTTTCTCTTTACAACAACAATTTAACCATACAATAGGGCATTCACCAAGTATTCCAATATTCAAATATTCGAATATCAAAGTCACTATTCGACGTTGTTCACCGAAGTCGAATATTCGCTTATTTTTATTTTTTTATTGTTTTCTCTTTAAAAAATATATAGTTTTTAAAGCTTGGCTACTAGATAGGAAGTCATAAGAATGAGTTGTCAATGCTCCTGGTGGATGAATTTGTTAATGCTCTATACCAGGGGTTCTCAAACCTTTTTAGGCTGTGACCCCCAAAATAAACATATTTAAACTGGGACCCCCACCCTGACAAGCACTTGGAATTGTAGGTATTACATTTAATGTGACTCGGTTCCGCAGATAAATATTGTGAAAATAGCAGATCTACATGCTCACAACGCCTCGCAACGCGAGGCGTTGTGAGCATGTAGATCGGCTATTTTCACAATGTTCGCCTCTTGCTTACTTAATATTTGACAGTTTGGCCAGTCCTGTCGAATATTCGACTATTCGAATACTTTGAGGTTGAATAATTCGATTACTAAAAATCACTATTCGTGAATGCCCTACCATACAATAACTTAAAACAGTGGTTCTCAACCAGTGATCTGTGGACCACCAGTGGTCCTTTAGGGGGCTCCAGGTGGTCCCCAGCTTATAGATCTTTAACTCTTGAGAGCGTAAAATGAAACCAAATGGACGGGTCGAATAATTTAGAATGTAGAAGCAGCATGGAATTGTGGACAAAACCTTATTCAAAGGCAACATTCAAAGTTTTGGGTCCGAGAGGCTAAATCTCATCAAATGGTGGTCCGTGGCTCAAATGCCGAATAAATAATGGACCTTGATATGAAAATGCAAAACCACAGACTTAAATCCGCAGTTTCAATTTGCGTTTGTCCACCTGGACGTGTCACCATCAGCCATCATCCGTGCGTTAGAACAGCCCTGTAGAGAAGCTGTGCTGTATATTTGATCAGCCTATGCAGAATGAAAAGTTCACATTCTGTCCTGTCCCTTTTAAAATGATGCAACAGCAGGTGTTTCCATCATTTATGAGTCCAATCGTTTGTTATTCCTTCTTGTCATTGTTAATGTGGCCCAGCATGGGCGTCATCCTGTGTGGACATCAGCCAACTGGGGACAGACATTTGCATTTCATGTATGTGAGTTTGGTGTCTAATCAGTAAGGTGTGTGTGTGTGTGTGGGGGGGGGGGGGGGGGGGGGGGGGGGGTTGAGTGTTATGTGAATCCTCCGCTTCCCGCGGGGCTGTGGAATGACCACTCAGCCACAGACACGAACATTTCCTCACCCTTGTGGAAGTGTAAAATGCTAATGAGCGTACCGACTGAACTTTGCTGACCCAAACCGTAGGGTGGCGAGATATTCAGAGAACATCTATTTTCTATTTCTTAGGAAAATACATGATGTCGAGTGTCTCGTTATTATGAAAAGATTAGCAATGTTACCTATCATCGATGTAAATTAAGGAACCTGTGAACAAAATGACATACAGCCAGCTACTACATCCTCTTCTTTCTAACTAGCTTCACGGTGTATATGTCACGGTTTTAAAGAGAAACAGGACGGTCGAGAAACGGAGCACTCGGTGTGCAGCACGGGGCGGAACAAGCGGTCGCCCACAGCAACATCCTCCAGACGGAGCCGCGCCCGCTCGATTGTCCACGACATTGCAAGCGGCGCGCAGGCCAGCGGACCTTGGTCCTGCTCTTCGCCCCCTCGCACCGCAGGGGCGAGTTACGAAGTTACGAGTTACGAAGCCGTGGTGAATGCAATAGTTATATTTATGCCCAGGCCGTAAGGCCTGGGCAAGCCCACGATAAACACCCTGTCCAAGTGACTACAATGGAACTAATGGCTAAGCTAGGCTAGGCTAGGCTAGGCTAGGCTAGGCTAGGCTAGGCTAGGCTAGTAAATACAGTCGCAAACGAGTGACGTCAGCGCCTTCACTAGTGAATGCGAGTGAATGGCTGTCGTCGCCACCTGGTGGTGATTAGTGTGTGGTGAACGACAAAACAAGCGCTCTTACAATGAACGTCCTGCGTTACCCAAACATCCTGTAACATATACATATAAGAGGGATTGAAGCAAATCCATAATGCAGCTGAATATTGTCAGGAACCACCTGGTTTATGACAGATTGAGAATAGAGAATAGGAATTATAGGACTGTTGCTGCTCGAATGGGCTCATTGTGCCATAGTGACCACCAGCCCCCGTTCTGGTCCGATATAAACTCACAGTATAAGTGGCAAACACACAACCCAAATGTGGGATGAATCCCGATGGCCTGACCTGCCTGGTGACTAGGGGTGTGAAAGAATATTCTTTATTCGAATATTCGTTCGAATGTTAACAATAAAAGAATATTCGAAAGTAATAAATGTAGCTTCGAATTAATTTATATTTAATTAAAACAAATCTACCGCACTTCTCGCGAGATTCTGGGCGCATGGAACGTTAAAAGGTGGCTGGTCTCGCAAGGCAGAAGTCTCCATTCGCTGCTGCAAAAGTGGGCTGATCTACAAGTCCACAATGCGTCGCTGATCCAATACGTTGTGGGCTTGTATATTAAGGGTGCCTATTTAGCAACACCGTCATACGGCGAAGAATAAACCTCCAGCTGCTTGACTCCCTTCACACTGTCACTGGCCGTCGTCCGCTTCGCAGGGGAGGGAGGCTCTCTCCATTCCGACGGAGTGGAGAGATGCACTCGCCTCGCAGTGCACTGCACACTCAGTGCTTTTAAACTTAATACGTTGATTCAGAATGATTAACGAGTCAAGCTGAAACGGGCAACTCATTTGGTAGTGACGGGAAGCCGGACAACGAGACTTCTCCACCGAAAAACACAAAGCATGGATTTCTTCTCACGAGTCATTCTCCCCGCACGCAGCCACGGTAACGGTAAAAGTCCCTCCGTCACACTCTTGTAGACTACCTAATTTGGTTCAAACCAAAACATACTCCATTGGTGTGATTATAATTGCTCGTTTCATGTCGTGGCTGTTCCAACTCCATCACAGGCTGCTGCTGTGACGCTTCGCAACGACGATGCGATTCTGGCAGCTGCTCTTGCTTTTACTAACGCACTGAACGCAGGCACGTGCACACAGACATCAAACGGGGCTTGAGCCCCTGCCCTTTTAAGAGAGAATTGTCCACCAAAATGCCCTTTTAGAAATGTCAGCCCCTGCCTCTCTTAACATTCTTTGCACGTCCCTGACCAACGCGGACCTGGCTGCACGACCGCGACTGTCTACAGTTTACAGTTTAGGCATTTAGCAGACGCTTTTAATCCAAAGCAATTTACAATAAGCAGATAACACATCACAATAATAAACAAGTTAATGTGTCAGTACACCAACAGCAATATAACAATGCAAATAAAATAAATAATTAAAGAAAAAGGTTTCTTAAAAAAAAAAAAGATTAGAATAAACAGCTTCGAATTGCGAATGCTTCGAATTATTCGATATTTTCGAATATTCGAATTTATTCGAATCAACGGTGGATTTTCGGGCGAATATTCGAATGCTATTTTTGGCACATTTTCACAGCCCTACTGGTGACTAGGGTTGGTGTTCGGAATCGGAGGAACCAGATCCAACATTGATGAATCGGAAATCGGTTCCTTCACATTTGGAACCGTTACCAGAACGGGTTTTATCACACTGTCAGAGCTGGTATGTGGACTTCACGTCTGCTATAAAAATTATAATAATAATACCGGTGGTTCTCAAACTTAACCCATTTAGGCCCAGAATTATTGAATGCTTTAACCAGTGAAAAATAGCAGATCTACAAGCTCACATCGCGGCACCGAGTGCCGCGCTGCGAGCTTGTAGATCTGCTATTTTTGAAAAAGTCGTGAAAATGTGTGCAAATCTTTGAATATATGTATTTTCAAAGCGAACGTTTGTAACTAAAATTTTGCTTCTGGGGGGTCCCTGGAATTAAATATTTTGAGATGGGGGTCCGTGGCCAAATAAATATCATGTTGTGGGTCCTTCACATGAAAAGGTTTGAGAACCACTGACATAGTAGTCTCTCAAGAACAGACTAGCTGAGCTCCATTTAAGTGAAAACGACCTTTTCTTTGACGATGGCTGGCCAGATTGCTGACATAGAAACAAAGGTTTTTCAAAAAACCTTAGAAGGATTCAAAAGACACTTATACGTATCGGGTAAAAATTATAATTTTCAGGATTTTTCAAAAATAGCAGATCTACAAGCTCGTCTGCTATTTTTCAATAGTTAAAGCATAAAATAATGATACACAATAATGTGTACCCGTTCTGATTAATTATTTTCAATGACCACCATAACTCTGAGAGAGTACAAATGGAACGGTTCCTTTTATACACTCTCAGAGTTACAGACCTGTAAGGGTCCATTAAGGGTCCATCGTTAAGGGAACCGTTAAGGAATCGGAGCCGTTGAGAGGGAATCATTATGGAACCGGCATCGTTAAAATCTAAAAAGATCCCAACCCTAGTGGAGACTGATTTGGCCTGCAGCCCATTATAACACACAATGACCCTCTTATATCTAGCCAACTCAAACTCATAGACTGGCAAATATCATTAGTTCACAGGTGTTCACAGGTTTGAAAATGGAATGCGTGGGTATATTTTGGTTCAGCTCTTGCTTGTGGTGAAACGACTGGTCAAGAAATTCAACATTCCGTTCATTTGCTACAGTACATGCATGATTGGTCAAAACGTGGCTTCTGTGGTTTGGGCTCTACTCAGTCCCAAACTGGTTTTCAGAGTTGTAAAACTGGTTGTCAGCAAAAAGAACAAAAAAAGGCGAAAAGAATGAAGAAGCCAGAAATTAAAATTGATTTGTTGAGAGAAAGAGTAAAAGTGCAAAGTCAAGGAAAATGAAAAAGGAGAGGGAGAAGCTGAACAAGTATATACTGTATATAGTGGAAAATAGAGACAGGTAGACATTTTCTTACATTCATATTTTTGACGTGTGCTTCTATTGTGAGTGTTATGTATACTGGACTGTTGTGACTACATGGAAAGGAGGGCTGTTGATTGTTAAGCCTACAGCAAATGGATCTCTCTAAATATCTGTTGCTCCTTTATAGCAGCTGTCAATGTGGCCAGGGTGGGCGTGAGGTGAGCCTCCTGGTCTCAACTGACTCAGTCCAGCTCACCCACAAGTCAAGATAAATCCCACCTTTGGCTCCCATGCATGCATTCTCCTGCATCTCTGCTCCCTGACTCGGGTACAATCACACACAGAACAGGTACAAACAACAACAACAACAACAACACCATCGACAACAACAAATGAGGAGACGTGTCGGAAACGACACCTACACACAGGCGCTGATTGATAAGCGTGACAAACGAACACGACGTTCATTAACCGACTAGCCACCTGGGAGGCTGAGGAGGGAGGGAGAGAGGAGGGAGTAGCTCTTCTTTCTCGCCACCGCCAACAGGCTTGCTCTGTTGAGCGTGGAGAGGAGAAGAAAAGTGGAGGAAATGAAAGTGTGTGTGTGTGTGTGTGTGTGTGTGTGTGTGTGTGTGTGTGTGTGTGTGTGTGTGTGTGTGTGTGTGTGTGTGTGTGTGTGTGCGTGCGCGTGTGTGTGTGTGTGTGTGTGGAGGAAGGGGGTATAAATGGAGAAAATCGCCACCAGGGCTAAACTGAGGTTGGCTGGGGGATAGGAGTTTGACCAATTAAGGTGGAAGACTCCCCGGACAATTGGGAGTAAATGGCCTTTGCCTTTTGTCTGAGTTCCGTTCCCTCTACTATCCATTCTACAGAATATATTTATACAAAATGACAAGTCAAAAGAAGAAATAATTGTCACATCGGGGTTTACAGCGGGACAACTACGCACGCGTGTGTCAGAGAGACAAGCTGTTCTGATACATGACACTTAATTTACAAGGCACAGTCCAGCCAACTTATGCTGTCCACGGTTTATGGATAGCGTTTCTTCTTGTTCTTCTTAATTTTTCTTAGTTAAGTTATATTCAGATTAATCAGATACGAGTAGCCCAAAAATAAATTCACAGCTTGTTTATGGGTAATTTCAAGGGCAACAGCCAACAGCCAGCTATATCTATCACAATTTGTTGAGAAATTAAGTCACATTAAGCATGAAGCAAACGGTTGATGAAACTGATTTACAGTGATTTGATGAGTAATAGAGAACATACATTATAGAAATTGTCCCTGTATTTTAACTCATGTTGCATTGTGGATTATTAATGTTGACTTTTTCTCTTTCTACAGCAGGGGTCTTCAACAGGGGGTCCGGGACCCGTAGGGGGTCCTCAGAGTTACTACAGGGGATCCTCCAAATCTTTGAGTGTAGAAACCTTTTTTATAATAACCACTTGAACCCTAGCGTACAGTACATATTCTGAGAACTTTAGCCAAAAATAGCAGATCTGCAAGCTCACAATGCCTCGCGCTGCAAGGTTTGGTGTAGACAGGAAAAAAGAACACTCAAAGTACAGAGTGAAAGGTCAAGTATTGACGGTTCAAGTGGTTAAATATCTGAAAACACAATCCAAAATACACTGATGATTGTGCTGTCAAACAGTTAAATTATAATCAAATGAGTTGTGGGGGTCCCTGCTTCATTTCTCTCTCAACTAAGGGGTCCTTGGCCTGAAAACGTTGAAGACGTTGAAAAAAAAAGCAAATTTATTCTGTTGGGTTGTGTCATTTCAGGGCAAACACAAATCTCCTCCAAATTGTCTGTGATGTTGATGATACATTTTCAGATGGTGCAAGAGGTGCAAGAGGTGCAAGATGGTGCAAGAGGTGCAATTTAGTATTTGGCACAACACACCACAACAATAATAGCACATGGAACCAAACAAGAAGCATGAATAGCAGCAAAAAGCTCACCTTTTGTTTAGTTTTTACTGGGTTTGTTTTCTGATAGCAAGAGTAGGGTTTAGGTATACAGGTCTCCGTAACATATAGTCTATCAACTTCTGGGTGACTAATAACTACACATAATGTATTTATTTATGTATTAATTATTATTATTGTTATTTTTATTAGGGAATGCAGCAAGTATTAGGGAACCCATTGAGCAATACTCCTGATATCTGATGTAGTCGTTGGACCCGTTGTGTCAGCTCCACGCGCATTACATTTTGCTTCGTGCTGCCGCTCTTGTTCGCTTCCTTCACTATCATTAGATAGATCAGGGTGCAACATGCACTCTGATCTATCGAATGAAATGTATGCAGCTATGTGTAGGAAGTGATTATGTGCAACACACGTGTATCTGACGACTACCATACAGTATGGTGAATAAGTGATAACTTTGTGAGAGATAGACAGACAGACAGACAGACAGACAGACAGACAGACAGACAGACAGACAGACAGACAGACAGACAGACAGACACATAGATAGACACATAGATAGAGTAGGACCAACCAATAAATTATCATTGTCGGCCATCTCCAAGTTTCAAATGTGTAAATCTTCTATAAAACCCTGCTTCATCATACAAAGACTGTTGCACAAAACTAGTGAAAATAGCAGATCTACAAGCACTTGTAGATCGATCCTCTATTGTCACTAGTTTAAATATATATTTTTTAAAACGATTAGATACAAAACAAACGGTTTTGGACATACAAGGTTTCCACCCGACAACAACGAAATACAGAACTAACACACTGACACAAAACAGTGTCAGCAGGTAGTAATGCACGCGGATTAGGAAAAGAGCACCAAAAACCAGGAAATTGGGCTGCCTGAGAATTAGCGTGGTAAAAGAGCCTTTGATACAGTATATCTGATGAAATAGCAGATATCTGATGAAATATCTGATGAAATGTATACAATATGTGAATAGGTGCTACAGTGTGCATAACAAGTTTATATCTGATGAAATGCATACAGTACAGTATGTGTAGGAAGTTATTGGTGTAATGAGTTATATCTGTTCAAATTCATACCGGTACGTGTAGGAAGGTATATTTGTCTACAAGGGGTACAAGAAAAGACAACATTTCATTTGCCTTGTGTAAATACAGCATATCTTCCTATTCCAATCACTTGCACCAACACTAGCGGATGGAAGAACTCAGCTCCAGACACTATAATACGGTTTGAGCACTTGACCATGCAAAACTACAACCAAAATAGCATAATAATCCATAGCAAATTCCCATGTATCAAACATAAGTAGATGTTGCACAAGGGCAGATCAGTAGCTCAATAGCTCATTTTCATTCTGAAGGTCAACCAAGCTATAGCTATCTTCCACTTCCAGTGCCTGCCTTGTGAGGTAGGTACATTTGTTTGTATAGTATTTCCAAAGTCACTGTTCATTCCACCAGCGATGATAAACCACCAGTCCCTTTGCCGGGATGTGATTTAAAGTGATTCTGTTAGCTGTAGACAAAGTGGATTTACACCAATGAAAGGATAAGACCCATTCAGGATTACATTCTCACAAGAGACAAGTCAAATTAAGTCCTGAATACTGCATCCTCTGCTCCTCTGAATTTCTTCATATTGAGTGAGTATATATGACCCTCATTTAAACATATTATAATCAGTATCTTAAAGGACCTACACCATGAATTTTCACTTTTTCTATTTTAAAACCTTTTTTTGGGGTCCCACTGGCACCTTCTATCCTCACAAAGTCCTATTTCTGACCGTTGTGTCTTTCTCTGGTTTTGGGCAGACAGAGATGAAAAGCTTTCCACGGGTTCTCAGAACAGTGCTGTTCTGAGAGTTGACGAGAGTGACGTCACTCTCGTTCCCCCCCCCCCCCGCCCTTCAGGTAAAAACCAGAGCTACTCTTCTAAACCCAGCCCCTCATTTGTTTCTAATTTGCTTAGCCTCCACTTCCATCTGCAGCTGGCTTACTGTTCTGGGGCTGCTCACTCACTTTTATTCTATGAACATTTTTGCTATCAACATGTCCAAGGAGAAGTCTTAACGTTCCTGGATTGCACTATAAATGTGACGTTATAGACTGCGAGGACCCAAGCTTCGTCCCTTCTAACAAGGAAACAAAAGACCTATTTTTAATGATCCGAGGCCTTCTGAAGCCTGGGCCTAAATTTTCCGCGGTGGCCGGGTGGGAGCTCGCGGTGGCCGGGTGGGAGCTCGCCGCGGAGCTCGCCGCGGTGGCCGGGTGGGAGCGAGCCGCGGTGGCCGAATCCACCACGATTTCTTAACCAAGTAGCTGCTTGTCGCGGCCGGGACCGCCGCAGCTCCGACCCGGTGGACAGAGCGGCGGCCCCGGTCGCGACAAGCAGCTCCGACCCGGTGGACAGAGCGGCGGTCCTGGCCGCGACAAGCAGCTCAAGCAGACTGTCCCGGTCCTCCCTTCACTCTCCCCGGCTATAGAGAGCTTAATCACTGTCCCCGGCTAGAAAGAGCTCCACACCCCACCTCTCCTCTCTCTATCCACGGCTACACGCCGCCTCTTCTATCGCTGTCCCCGGCTATAGAGAGCTGGCCACCCCGCCTCTCCCTTCACCCTTCTCCGGAGGGTGGAAAAACCCCACTAGATGCGCCACTGAGCAAACAAAGGCCGTTTTGGTATTGCAGCTGCAGGGCCTAATAATAGCACAGCTATAAGAAACAAGAGGAATGGTCAGGGTGTGTGTTGGGGGTTAAGACCTGTCTAAGACTCAATTTTGAGCATATATTTATACAAAAAATATAGTTTTAAAAGCATGGTGTAGGCCCTTTAAGTATACTGGAAATAAGCACTGTTGAGTGCAGTGCAGTACAATCTTCGCTCATTTCTATCTGATAATGAAAATATCAACATTGCTAAGATATATTACTGGACAATTTCCACAACTGTTAAATGGAACACATTCATCGCTGCCTCGCAGGCTTTAAATTCTCCCCAATGTACTGTATGATGGACTATTAAATATGCATGACCCTTTCTCCATTCCCCATCTTCCTCATCAATAACTATTGACTGATTCTAAAATAAGAGGACAAAGTCATCCGTGGTGAATTCCAACCCCTGGGTTTTGTTATTTGCGCCGATGTGCCGTGCACTGCGGACATTACTTGCCAGCTCTCATTAAGGGCAACAGTCGAATTGGCCCTCTTTCATTAGCAACAATCATGAGGGACATTGTGTGTGTGCGTGCGTGTGTGTGTGTGTGTGTGTGTGTGTGTGTGTGTGTGTGTGCGTGTGCGTGTGCGTGTGTGTGTGTGTGTGTGTGTGTGTGTGCGTGTGTGGTGTTGTGTGCATGAATGTGTGCAAATATGACATAGGGAGTGAAATACAGGGGAGAGAGAAAGAGAGAGAGACAGAGACAGAGACAGAGAGAGAACAATGTACAGAGAGCGAGGAAGGAAAAAAGAGAGGGTTGGAGAAAGAAAACAGGATTGATATAGAGAGACAGAACATTAGACGTGCGTATATACTGTATACACTGTATGTAAAGATGGTGACAGAGAGACTGTGAAAAGGGGTATATTCAGCACAGCAGTAGGAACTATCAGTGCTGTCTGAATTGTGAGGCCTGCGTGTTGAGCTGCCTGCCTTTGAGGCTGCGCTGGTGTCACATTAAGATCATCCATTGGAGGATCTCAGGCAAGCCTTTGATGTTCTTTGTGCATACACAAGCAGCAGTGCCACGGCACTCCTCTGATGACTGCCAGCCACACAGAAATATCTGTTGTATTTAGAATCACTGGTCTACCAGGGCCAATGTTATCACCCGGGTGTGCGCGGGGTGCAAACTGGTGAATAATTGAAGTCCTCTTTTCGCCTTTCATCAGTGCAAACATCAAAAGGAATCTTTCCCCTATTCTCGTGTTTAAGCGGAAGTTTTGGTGTAGTGCATTTTCCCGCCCTACTTTTTGCTGTTTTGGCAGATATGAAGTACAGTACATGCACGCGTACATATATATGCACATTTTTGCATACACATGCAAACACACACACACACACACACACACACACACACACACACACACACACACACACACACACACACACACACACACACACACACACACACACACACACACACACACACACACAGTACTCCCACTCGCACAAACGTATAGCTGGGCCTAAATACTGTATATATATTTGTTTTCCCTTTGTAACATGTGATGGCACTGCATGTAATGCACATACGTGGTCTTAAGTTCTGGACACAAAGGTCAAGGCCTGCATCAATGTCAAAGGTCAATGTCAAAGGTCAAGGCCTGCATCAATGATGAAGTTCAAAGGACAAACTCCCACTCACACCCTCAACACACATCCAGCTCTCTGGAAACCTCAGCAACCCAGTTCAACACACACAGGTAGAGCGAGTAGCCACGTCGACTTACGAATGAGAGGCACACTTGCGTTGGCCGTCCCCAGCTTGTTGGTGGCGACGCACGTGTAGTTCCCATAGCGATCCTCTGTCATGTTGGTCACTGTGAGGACTGACCTGGTGCTGAGGTTCTTTATGTCGATGCCTTGACCCTTCAAAATCCTGCAAATGCAATGCACACCACAATGGAACAAAGTTATTGATTATAGCCTCACACGCGCATGCATGTGTCGCTTATGAAACAGGGAGGAAAGTAGGCTGCAAGATATTCTTTAAAATTCCCTTTATTGTCACATCACAAGTTTACGGGGTGTAAAAGAGTGGGTGGAATAATTTTTTGTGCAAGCTATACCCACGAACTGGAGTGACATTTAAAAAAGAATATCAAATATCAAAACAAATATCAAATGTACATGAAGATATACATGAAGTACTGTATGTAATAAAGACAGAGTTTCTCAGTCTCTTTTGTGCAAATAAAGATATCAAATAACAGATATCAAATATGCATGTCTATGGGAAAGGGAAGCATATCTATGGTCAACTACTGTATATAGTGATAGTACCGATGTAATGGGAGCATGTAAGACTGATATGGCGACGCGGCCCAGTGCCTACTCAGCAGCCTAATGGCCCGGCTGTGGAAAGTGTCTCTTCGTCTGTTCGTTCGGGATTTGATACAGCGGTATCACCTGCGGTAGCAGAGCGAACAGATCATGGCTAGGGTGATAAAGCGCATGGTACTTCATCACCCTCTCTTCAATAAGATGATCTGTTTAGCCATGGCTGCACCGCTTGGTGTCTAATGTCCTGGAGGGAGTGAATCTCACTCCTTTGAATGGGCTGGGCCGCCTGCACCACCCTCTGTAGTGGTCCGCAATCGAGGATGGTCGCGGTTTCCATATGAGGTGCTGATGCAGCTTGTAAGGATGCATTCGATATTCGGGTGTGTGTGGCTCATGTGAAGCCCTCAGAGAAGTGTACGAGGAAGCTACTGCTACACAGTCGATGAAGATGAGGGCTCCCCTTTGCTTCCTGTAGTCCAGGGGTTCCCAAACTTTTTTGTCTCAGGGCACCCCATAAATATATATTTTAATCCGAGGCACCCCTACATTATAATTTTCACTCCCAGCACCTTATATTTACAGCATATCATCGTTGTCGGGTGGAAACCTTGTATGTTCAAAACCGTCCGTTTTGTATTTATCATCTATAAAATGTACTAAACTAGTGAAAACAGACGATCTACAAGCACACAACGCCTCGCATCGCGAGGCGTTGTGTGCTTGTAGATCGGCTGTTTTGTGTGCTTGTAGATCGGCTGTTTTGTGAGACAGTCTTGTATGATTAAGCAGGGCAAAAGACGTACACATTTGAAACTTGGAGATGCGAGGTTTCTGCCCGACAGTGACGATATGTTAGTGATTATGTTGCAAGGAAAACATTGAGATAATAGCCATTTTGGTTAGAACTGACTGAAAATAACTTTGTAATTCGAGTTTAAAATGATACTAAATATTTTTTCAAGTGTCCAAATAAATCCCAAATATTATCAAATTATCTCGCGGCACCCCTGGACTGCCGTCGCGGCACCCCAGGGTGCCCCGTCACCCACTTTGAAAACCCCTGCTGTAGCCAACCATCAGATCCTTGGTCTTGCCCCTATAGGCTGTCTCATTATCTCTGATGATCGGGCCCACCACCATCATTTCGTATTTGATGACGTTGGAGCTGTGCGTGGCCACACAGTTGTGTGTGGAGGGCTTCCATGTTGAGGGCCAGTGGTTCAGACGCGGTGCTTTTCATTCTCAGAACCCGACAAAGGCACGACAGGAAGTCCGGTATCCAGCTGCACGTGGTCGACTGCAGGCCCTGAACCCCGACCTTGGGGCTGTTTACCTCAAACTAAGCGATAAAGCTATTCATTTCAATTAAATTCAAAGGAGCTTTATTGGCATGAGAAAACATACGTTACAAAGTAACAAAGTAAGTGTCAAAATAAAATAAAAACAGAGCTATGTCGCATTGGAAGCTTTTGGAACAAATAGCATCATTGTTTTTTCTCAGAAAAAGAAAAATGCATTTAAAGGTACTATAGCAGCTCTGTTCCATACTGTATGTGCAGTAGGTCTATATGTCAATCAATGGTTTGTAGTCCTTAGGGTGGTTGTGTTCCAGTCTATAGCCTTCTTTTATCGTAACAGTTCACATATCTTGCTGCTGTGTTCGCACATTGTTGTATTTCTCACAGTACTGTAGGTAAGGGAGTTTTTTGTCGTTGGTCATGTTTCCAAACTCACTTTGGGTGTGTGTAATCTGTGGGAAGTATGTGTCTCTGAAGTCTTGGTATAGTGGGCAGGTGGTTAGAAGGTAGAGGCGCTCTAGTCTCTACACAGCAGGTTCTCCCTCAGCAGGTTCTTAAGCCCCGCCACATACGGTACTCCTCACGTTTTAAACTGATCTTCCACTCTATTCTTGGCCTTTCTGTGTCTCAATATTTGTATTAAACAAAAAAAAAGATAGACAATATATCACGAACATAACAACTCATAGGGAACAACATCAAACAACTTAACAATACAACAAGACACAAAAACAAAAAGAAAATAAATCATAAAATACTTATTCTCACCAAATACAGTATATAGTAGTAATCACCCCAATATTGCTGCCAACACTATCTCTCTAATACAGTAGCTCAGCCATCCGTATCCATCCCCTGCCTCCCAATCAGTACATCGTCTAGCTCAGTAGTTTTCAACCAGAGGTCCATGGTCCCCAGCTAAACGATGAAGAGCCGGCAACCCAACGGACCCCCACAGATCCTTGGCCTTTCTGATGGTTCTCTGGAGGTCAGAGCAGGATATCTATGAATCCGCCATAGTCGTGGAGCTGCAGGCAGTGTCACGCATTTGAAGTTCTGCATAATGTTGCGCTTTAAATTCAAACTCAAATCTATGCACTTCCTTATAAATCCTTAGCTGTCTCTGACTCCCATCACAAGAAGCAGCCTCAGGGTGTACAGTCTGACCTGTGCACTGATCGCCATATACAGTTCCCTTAGTGCTAACAAAACAGGCACAACTACTGCAGTAAACTCCTATGGTTGCCTGAATGGTCTGCATAATAGCATGCAGTACTCCAGGCCCAGGGAACAAAAGGACAAAAGGGGGCATGCAGTATAGTCAGATTCTGAATACCGGTATATTGAACAATATACTGTAGTAAGAACAGAAATTAATTCAGTACGACTGAGTACTTTTACAGAGTTTGTTTCTTTTCTTTTTTTCTTCTTTTTTTTACGATTTAGGTCTTTTTTTATGGAGCCTCGAACACCCTGCAGGTGAAAAGCATTGTTCAAATCCCAGACAGCCTGGATAAAGTCAAAGGCAAACCCTCTCCCCTCCCTTAACAAACTGCTGACATGCCCTTGGGCAAGATGTTTAACCCCCACCCCATCCCCCAAATTCCCATAGCAGAGCTGTTCATTGGTGGCCAACATGTTATATGCCTTTAGGTGTGCTGGATAGCTCCCATGTGTGGATTTGTATAACCGACTTTCTCAACTTTCTCAACTTTCCATGGACAAAATAAAGGTTAAAAAACGGTATCAAGGAGGGAATGACACGAGTCAAGGAGTGTGGAGATGTTTATCATCCTTAGTGGGTCTCTACAGCGCATGGTACTCCATCACCCCTCTCTTGAATAGATCCATTTATCCCCTGCATGACGTGCCTGTCTTCGAGAGATGGTTTGAAGGACTGGGAGGAGAGAGAGGAATGACCTGAGGGTGAGGTGGAACCTGCAGCGGCACCACCACATGGCACACATTGTTCCACTGCGGCTGAGCGGGGCGTCATTATAAATCACTATCCCCAATTGTGCCCGGCATCTGTGCCCGTGATGATGTAAGGCCCCTAATTGTTGAGTAAGAGCATATGCCGCACGGCCGCATGTTGTTATGGCGAGAGCATGACAGGCTGAGGTTGTTTGTGCTGTTAATACCATGACTTGGCATTGGTTATAAGACCATAGGAAACCTCAAGGGAGAGGACAGGTTTGTATCTTGGCCGTGTTGTGGCCCCCTGCGAAACGTTAGCTTGGTATGACTGGTGCTGCGAAAGCACTCCCGAGTCGAGGCGAGACATGTGACCTTATGTCCAGCAAATCTCCAAGCATCTGCTGTTCCCCTCTCCCACTGTGGCCTCCTCAAATGTTAGTCGAACATCCACTGATAATCTCGGCAGGAGTCGGCGAGCCAGCTTGCCTCCTCCCCAGTATGACATAAAGCCAAGGCGGTGGTTCTCCTCTCTGTCATAGTGAAAACAGCTCTCCTACTCTGCCTTTCAAGACTGAATGCGGAGACTCCTCAAAAGAAAGATTTGCCTGTCAAAACTGTCTCATTAATTCAGATATAGACAAACTGGCGGTACCACAGCATTGATAGTTCTGGAACAACCACACACCATCTAAATGCACAGAGAGAGATGCTTGTCATTTCCTGCAAACAGCAATTCAGCAGAGGAACGGGTAAAAGGTAATGTGAAGGTCCTCCGCTAAAGCTGCGTTACTCATGCGTTCTCAAGTATGTGCAATCCCAGAACACACCTGGATCTTTTTCAAGACGACAAATGAAAATATAGCTCATTTTGCTTTATTAAAAAAATAATAATGGAAAAATCACACAGAAAGAGCGAGGCCTTAAACTCTAGAATCATGCCAACATGCCATTCATCCTTAGCAATTCAAATAAATTGAGATCAACCCCATAATTACAATTAGCACAGTGTGAGTTGATGATTGAAATTGTGCTCACCAGGAGTGGCTAAATGGTGGGTAAATTGGGTAATTTGGTTTTTAAATTCAACAACCAACACTCAAATGCACACTGATTGATGTATATGCGATGAATGATTTAGGTTGTTTGTTAGAGTTACGCAAACATTTCATTAGCGTGCAAGGTGAATACAAGGTGCAAATAGCTTTGCTTGACAGAAATCACTTATGTGGGCTCATCTAATGGTGTCTCTGTGAGAAAACATGGGCTTTCCTTTGAAACGATCAAGGTAACTTACCAAGTGTCTAGCAATGGTTGATGAACAGTAAGTACATCACAGTACACTAAGTGTGCAAGGATTCCCTTCAAAAGTAAACACATTTTCATAGCATGCTCATCATAAGACCTGTGTTTGTGAATCGTTATGTTTTAAACTGCTTGGACTAGGCTGAGACACAGGCGGGGTTCAGCACATCGGGACAACTCAATAAAGTTGTCAATCACATAAAAGCATACCAAATTATCTCTCTTGTACTCTTTCTTTTGCACTCCTCAACTGCCCAGCACTCATTGCATTGTCCTATATGACAGTGACAACAACAGCCACCCATCTCACAACTCATTAATTAAAATAAAACAAAGGGTGAGTAGTATTTGCAAATAAACAAGTCCCCGCGCATTCACCCAACCTTGCACTGACAACCGCGTTGAACCTCTGGTGGAGGCGGTGCTGACGATGCAGTGGTAAATGTCAAGATAGGACAGGCAATCCACTCTGCGTCTCACCTTTTCTCGCCCTTGTACCACTCGAACGTGGGGACGGGTACAGCGGCCGCCTCACACCGGAGCAGAGCCGTGCGTCCCAGGCCGACCCCGTGGCTCTTCATCTCATGAATAGAAGGGGCAACTGGTGGGAGGAAGAACAAGAGGAGAGGAGAGGAAGAGAAGAGAACAGAGGTTAGAGGCTGACACAAGGACATAACAAAAACAATAAAACCAAACCAGATGCATAAGCGCGTACTAGGAATAAATCGTTGTTGTCGGGTGGAAACCTTGCACTGTTATGTCCAAAACCATTTGTTTTGTATTTATCATTTTAAAAATGATTTAGAATAA
>NC_137810.1:36292695-36358290 GCF_963921795.1 Nannobrachium achirus
GGCTTTTCCTGGTCATTCATCACGGTGGGGACTGCTGGTGCCATACTGGGTGGTATTGTTAGGGCTTGACTGGCAGTTTGTAGTGTGTGTGTGTGTGTGTGTGCGTGCGTGCGTGCGTGCGTGCGTGCGTGCGTGCGTGCGTGCGTGCGTGCGTGCGTGCGTGCGTGCGTGCGTGCGTGCGTGCGTGCGTGCGTGCGTGTGTGTGTGTGTGTGTGTGTGTGTGTGTGTGTGTGTGTGTGTGTGTGTGTGTGCGCGTGCCTGTGTTTGTAAGCAAGTAAGTAGGTGTGTATGTGTGTGCGACCGTGCATGGCATGTCTGTGCTTCCATGTTTCTAGGAAATCTATGAGCGCTGAGGTGCCGAGGGCTCTCAGGAGCTTTAACATGCCAGCTGGTTGTATCTCACAGTGAAAGGCTTCTATTTAATTACCAAACAGCATAAGCAGCAGCCCAGCCATAAGCAACAAAACATTATTACAGGCCCCTCCAGCACCCACTTTTTAAAACCACTTAAACCCTATTTACTTAGTTGACTGGAGTCCCCCAGCGATCTATACTTGGTCCCCTCCCCTTTTCCCTCCACACCGAATCTCTAGGGCTTCATATGGTTAAGAACAGCCATGACACTGCGGTGAAAACAAATATACGAGGAGCGCTCAGGTCACACTATAGCTAAACAACATCCTTCAAAAAGTCCCAGGATAAGAAAGGACGGCGCTAATCGAAGAAACAACCAGGCATTGAATTTGAACCTGCGAAAATATCCACAACACATCGCTCAAAGAAGGAGCAGGAGAAACTGAAAGTCAGAGAGCTTGTGACAAAGCTGGTACTGCATTCACAGAGATGGAAGCCAATAACAAGTATGACAAAAATCAATGTGCAATGTCGACAGTGAGAGGCTCGCCGAGTCCCCTGTAATCCTCCTCGGGTGTCATTGTGCTGGGCCATTGATTACTAGGGCCCTCTGAAAGCATCACAGTGACCTGCCTGTCGCACCGTACAGTCGCTAGAGCAGCGGACACAGTGGCCTGGGCAGTTGTGTCGATACTTGGAGCCGACACCGGAATTGTGACTTTCATGTTGAGTGTAAGAGGATGAAAAACCAACTTGGCTGTGTAGTGTACCTGTGTACCTGCCAGAAGCGACAAAGACAAAGCCCTTTGAAGTTGTTTTATTTCGTTTTTTGGATGGGGAGCCAGTGTGATGCAGTCTGCTTTATTCATTATCAGTTGGCTTTATAACGTCAGACCAGTGATTCCTGTGGATTCTCCAAAGATATTTCTTTCATGATTAGTTTGCATTAACTACTGTGACTCGAATGAAGTTGGAGATAAGCAACAAAGTGCTCACAAACTTTACCCATTTTTACTTTGACAAGCAGAATAGATTCTCTGTGATGACATACAATAATATTCCAGCTTACTAAGCACACGAAGAGAAAGGTCACTTGGCTAAAACTTCCATTCTTCCAAAGGACACGAAGGCTGAAGCTAGTTTGGGTGTGAATAATTGTCCTTCTCAACAGTGTCACGCACCTGCCGGAAATATTTTGGGCTGAAGAGAAAAATGCCTGCCATAATGTCACGGGAGGTCCGAATTTTTATATGCATATCAATAATATAAAATCTCCCAATTTAGTGCCTGGCAGTGGGATCTGTGAAGACTGATCACAGCCATAAAATCCGGCCCAATCTAGTGAGTCCAATTTGAACCTGCTGGCACGTCCTACATCATCATATATTTTGCAATACAGCGTCAGGGTTTGGAGAGTAATGCAAAGTAGAGCACTAAAAATCATGAAGGCCCAATAATCCAGGTAATTTAGTGTCTACAGAACGCTGTGGAGGCACTGTAAATCATGCTTCGAGTCATGGTGAACTCCAACAGATGGGGGTGGGGGTTGGGTAGGGGTGATATCAGGATGAGTGTGTGTATGTGTGTGTGTGGGGTGGGGAGTGGGAGGGAGATCCAGGAATAGCACAGGGCGCAGGAGAAGAATAGGCGCTGCAGGGCTCCACTAGGTGACAAATGGCCAGTAGCGGGTCGATCATAAACCCACTTCCATTACATTTACATTATGCAGACCTTGTCACCAAAACAAAGATGACCAGTTCGATGGAACAAGCTCTCACAAAGCGAGAGAATGCAAGCGTATAAATGATGAATACACCGTTTAACCTCTTTCTATCCAATATTAATGGACAGGCAGGTCTGTTCAGAAAGCTTTTTGCCTCCTAACGTTCAAGCCAAGCTGAGTAGTTTGCCTTAAGCGATCCTCGTGCGACTACTGTATTAATGATTAATTGGTGTGCTTCTAAACAGAATATGATTTATTCAATAGCAAACTATTGTTCACTGCGACAACCCGGGCAAGCTTTTTAATTAAAAGATCAATTAATAACCCTACCTCTTCAGCCAGATTTGAAAATGAGTTTTCCTTGCAATTAAGAAATGGGCTCATCAGTGCATGACTTATCAGCTTACACACAGAGACGCTGTTCCCTATTGCCATCTGCAGGCATCATTGTCCTCTGTTTTGTCAGTCAGGGATGGTTCTGCAGCCAAGATTTATTAATTCATTAAGATTTCTATTCAGAACAGCTATGGGGACATTGTGTGCTCCACTCGTGACTCTTCATACAATGCATGGAATATAAATAACTGGCTTAGCGTGTGGGACCGCATGGGTCGACAGCAACCATTGCCTCTGTTTGACACAGAATTGGGTCCGAGGCTGAAAAGCCCTCCCGTTGCCCTTCTTAAATACATGAATCAGATCAGATCGGATTGCTGCGATGAAGATCTCAGGGCTACACAAAGGATGCATGGAAATATCATTAACATACTGTACTGTACTGGGCCACCTTAAGGGATTTCTGCATGTCAAATTGCACCATGTTTAGTTGGTTTACATAGAAGGCATCCATATTAATGTGTTTGTAGAGCAAGCTAAGAGTGTCTTATGTAACACTTGCAGCAGGGATGTTCTAGCCGGTTGCCTTTCGTCACGGGCAGAGAGCGGTTTTGATCAGAAATCAGAAATTATTTATTGATCAACAGAGATTTGATGTGTATTCAAATTTTTGTTATCAAATAATCAGTGGTGCATCATGTAGACATTTTTAATATGTGTGCCGTTCACAACTTCATCCAAATGTGAACACTTTTCTTTGCTCTCCATTATAAAATGAAATGTTGCTGCCTGAGAACTGCTTGAAACGTGATGTATTTTCCTTATTTAAAATGAAAACTTTTTGGGAGGGCGCCTGCTGGACTACCGGTCCAGGTGCATACCACATGGGCTCTGATGTATGATGGCGTGTTGCGGGTTCGAGTCCCGATCCTGACAAACTTTGCTGCGAGTCACTCCCCATCTCTATCCCCATTTCCGGTCAGTCTACTGTCCTATCAATAAAAGGCATTAAAAAAAGCAGATGAAAACTTTGAAATGTTTGGGGTAAACATATGAAGCACTTTGCAGATGCACAAGCATTTACCATAGTTGTGCACAATATTACCATAACCATATTGTTTTTAATCTAAATTGCATAGGGGGGTGGGGGTGCGGCTGTCAGTTCCAGAGTTGGTAGTTGACACCAAGCCAAGACAAAGACATCACAGCAGTAGGTTTTAAAGATGGACTTGAGCATTTTACTCAACAGAAGCTGGTTACTTTGCTCATTTTTCTTTGAGCTACAGATGCAGTGTGGAAGCTGCGTCGTAATCATGACAAGAGCTTTGGAGAAAAAAACAAGATAGATGGATTTAAATCCAAACAGCTTGGGGCTGTTGGCTTTAACTCAGTTTAGGATTGGATCAGAATCCACGTCGAAGAAGCCAATCTCTTTTGAAATGTCAGCCATGGTACATGTGTGTATATCAGTAAATAGTTCATATTATCAGGAAATGCGGCAACACATCTATAATACTTGAGACAATGTGCCGCAAATAAATACATTCACAATACTAGATTTGATTGAGCTGCGGTTCTCTTTATTCAACCACTGCCAGCACAGAGGAGGAGCTACAAGAGGGGTACCCACTACCCACCACACATTAGAATTATTTTATTTAGATCTGCACAGAAAGCAATACAGATAGATCCAAACACTGATCAGAAGAAGGTTACATTATACGGTCATACCAGATACAGCTGCTGCACATACTGTACTAACTAACTCACAGAGGAAAAAAAGATAACACATTGATGACATACTATAATACAGAAATGTGACGGATGTTTTATTAATTTTTTACCTTTAGCTACTCAAGAATAAATGAAACAACGCCTTATCCAGATAGACAGACTGCCCAATGCCCATGATAGCTGAGACAGAACAGTATTTAGCCAACTTTTTTGCATTTGTCTTTTGCAATTCTCCCACGGAGCAAGTGTTTGTGAACATGGCCCATGCAGACTCCCAGTTACATCCCAAGGCCATAATACGTTCCACCAAAGGCTGCTGAAGTTTGGATGTAAAACAAACAAGTGTCCATATACAAATCAAAAGGGCAGCCTATTTCAACTACAGTTTTTCTAATTTCATTAATGAACACAATATCTGGGGTATTTGGAATATCTTGCAGTGAATTGACATGTGTGTAATTGTGATCAAACCAGTCAAGTTTCACACACACACACACACACACACACACACACACACACACACACACACACACACACACACACACACACACACACACACACACACACACACACACACTCAGTTTGCTTCGTTGTCATCACTTAGATGTTGTAATATTGTGCAGTCATTAAACATGCAAGGCATGTAAGCTCCTGGCCACAAGTAAACAGGTTAAGCCTATTATTTACGAGAGAGACGGTCACGACTTCCCCAAACAACTCTGTCAGGGGAGGCGGGAGTACCATGTTGTGGGTAGCTCTATCTGCCAGCTAGGGCAGGGCTGGCATACCAACCAGCTGGCACAGAGAGTACCGGGGCGCTTCTTCAGAGAGAAAGACAGCGTCAGACCAAACAGAAAGACAGGGCGGCGTCAAGCATTTGAAGTGTCCACATTAAGCCCCGTGCATATTAACGAGGCTCAGAAGTCTATCAATACGCCGGGCTGTAATTGCTTATGGTCGTTTTAATGCATGCTCATAATTAATTTAAAATGATTACAGTTTTGCCTGCCAATTACTGTAAGCAGGAAATAAAAGCGAGGTGCTCCTCTGTTCTCTCGGGGGCCAAGCGCTGCAGGGTGCTGGGGAAGCAAAGAGAACAACGGGGAGGGAAGCGTACAAATGGCTGGCAATCTGGGAAGCGTACAGGGCACAGCTTCGCTCTGCAAGGCAACAGAAAGTGGAATCTCACCGTGAAAGAAGGCAGGGAGCACTGGAGGGGGAAGGTCGGACTGACATGTGCACGCGCACGCACACACGCACGCACGCACGCACGCACGCACGCACGCACGCACGCACGCACGCGCACACACACACACACACACACTCACACTCACACTCACACACACACACACACACACACAGCAGAAGCAGTAACATAAGCTCACAGCTGCACCACAAAACAAACTTGTACGGTGTATGAGATACCGACACCTCATAGGAAGCAAGACAAAAACAAAGACATAGTGTACAAGTCAAAGGCTTGGTGCGGCCTGTATACTAATTAAACTTCCAGGCTGCATATGGGGCTTTCAAAGAGGAACTCCCTCCTCCAGATCTGAGGGGAGAGTGGTGCAATAGTCTGTGCTGCTTGATAGAGCTGTTACATAACCGCAGGTTCTGTATCAAAACACAATGCCGACATGAAGCGAAGGGAGATTTGAGAGAAAGAGTTCCGGGGGCCTGCCTGCATAGCATCAGCATTCCAAACATCTGTGGTGTGTGAACGTGGTATGAGCTAATCTCTCCCGTTTATATTATTTATTTCTTGCCATTATAGGGATGGAGAGAGACAAACAAAACATCTGGTGCATTTTCAAGTGGCATTAGTGGCAGCACCTGAAAGACGCTGTGACAGACATCGAATCAGCGAAACAGGGACGTCTGGAGGTCAACGATTTCACCATGTCTCACTCAAAGTTTGTCAGTTAACATCAAGGACATGCAGCTTGAAGCAGTGTTGATTTTGACATTTTAGTCATAGTCTTTTGAATGAAATTCCATTTTGTTTTACTCATCTGGAAGGTTTTAGTTTTAGTCAAATTTTAGTTGACTAAATGTCATCTATAATAACAATTAATTTACGGAATGTCTGTCCGCATGCTGACATCACTGATACTAAACAGTGTCGCTGCCATGGTAACAGCCGCATGCTGAAACAATGCCCAACACCACTGACTGACATCACGGAAAACCATATATGGGCATAAACAGGGTAACATCCGCATGCTGAAACAATGCCCAAATAATGTCTGACATGATGAAACGAGTGACCAAATTTGGAGATTACATCACAGACTGGCCTGGACACGGAACACCTATATGGGCATAAAAGAGAGCCAGACAGAGATAAGAGATCTCCAAATAATGTATGGGCAGGAAAGGGACACAGACAGACAGACGGATACAACGGGTATTGCACAACTGGACGTCAATGGTGACTATTCTGCGCAACAGGCACCGGTCTGGGTTCTCCAACATTACTTCTGTGACTCCTCAGGGACATCCCTCATATACTGTGCACACATTCCCAGGGCCCGGGCACAGGACTAGTATATGACTAAATTTACAGTTGATTTTGTTGGGAAAAAAATGTATTTTGTAAACAAAATACTAAATGCAGTGCGACGTGTTGTGAGCTTGCAGATCTGCTATTTTCAGAGTCCAACTGCCCATTATACAACATGGGGTCCCTGCGTCATCTCTCTCAGCTAGGGGGTCCTTGGCCTGAAAAACAATGAAGACCCCTGCAGTACTCAATCTGATTACAACTAAGATCTTCTCTTAAGGGGGTCCTTGGCACCAAATCCTATTTTAAATACTACCGGTATGCGCAAAATTTCTGTAGTTCGCGCGTATATCGAGAACAGTCCGACCAACCCACTTAAAACTCAGGCGCGCATCGCTGAGGACTCAAGGGAGTGCCGTGCCCAGCGTCGCGTTGGTCGGATAGGCAGTTGTCCAGAACCATCGAACCAACCAATATGCCCATATATAGGCATCAGAGGTTGTGCTAGGATTTTTAACAGCCGGTCACCGTGACTGGCATGATTAAAATTTATCGGACATCTGATAAAAATAGCGGACATAATAATTGTAATGCATGGATGACAAGCAGGTGCAAAAACATAGCCAAAAACAACAGTTTAAGTCCTGTTGTATAGTTGGGACTGAAGAAATTGAATGTAAAGGAGTAGTAGGCTGTACAAAAAAACATGCAGCTTCATCTTGCATAAGGGAATTAATTATATTGGACTATAATCGCGCAGGCTCAGGCTGTGTGTTTGCACACATACTGCATGGTTTCATAACAAGTTGTTTCTGTTGCATCGAGGCCAACACATGTACAGAATAATGAGAAATAGTCTGAAAGTGGGGTCTGCGCAAATGTTTCATAGGTTGATAGATTCATCTGTCCAGAAATTAATCAATTATAGACTACTCACTGATATGGTCGAGTGGTCACAATAGTGCGTCCATGCATCTCTGTTATGCAACTTTGGGAAGGTTGTAAAGGCTTTGGTGGTGATCTTGTACAGTTTCCATTAACATCTCCTCATAAAGAACTTCAATCGAGTGTATAATGTTTGTTTTATATGGGTTGTTAGTTGCGTGCCTTCCATAATTCCCATGGGTTAACAGTTGCAGGTTGCAAGATGACGCTGAAATGGACTGCTGTCTTCTCTCTCCCCCAGCGCCCCCGTTCGCAAATGAATGTGTAGGCTAAACTGTTCTGATAATACAACTTGTTTTGGCTGTCCATTCATCATGTATAACTTAAACTGCGCGCTCGTATTCCAAACCAATGCAGCTTAACAACATAACAAACCGACAACTAGGGCCAACCCAGCAACAACTATCGTTTGCTGTCTTACCTTCACAATAAAGTGTCTCCCGCTTACCCCCCAATGCAGCTTATTTCACACAGGTTATTATTAACAGGAAAAAGTGTAGCTTAACCCATGTGTTTTTGTGCAACCAAACGTGCATGGGAGAGAGAGTGATGAGGGAGAGAGAGAGAGAGAGACATTGAGAAACAGAGAGAGAGAGGGATTTGCGGTGATATTAATGAACTGCCGTGTCATTTTCAATCGGTCCTTATGTCCGATGAGGTTTATATTTTCCGGTCTTTGTCATTAAAAATCGGTCAAATCCGGCAATTCCCGGTCTAACGCAATCTTTGATAGGCATACAGTATATGGAGATCCTGTTGTCCAGAACGGATGATCCGAGCACTGTGCCGACCGGTCTAATGTTTTCAAATGTTGGGACCACGGGTTAATACCATATAAATTTGGGACGTCCTAGACATGGAATTGTTTTGAGAACCACTGGTCTAAACGCCTCCATTAAATTCTATTACAGCAGTGAGGGCGCTTCATTAATTAATCCAAAGATGGCTTTTTATCACAGGCGGAGATGCTTCCGCACCGCTTTCCTGCTTACTCATCGCCCCCAACTCAGGCACATAGACAGACACCAGATTTATGTTTTTGATTCAAACTGAGCAGTGAGGTTTTCCAGCCAATAATGGCGCCCACCTGCGGCAGATGATGAATATGCAAATCTGAAAAGTGGGTCAGAGATCACATTTCATCAGGTCCAATCAGTGCTGAGATATCCTTTAGCCAAGCGGTGCTTCTCAGGCAATCTGATTCCAGCACGACCTTCTGGATGACTGCCATCATACTGGGCCCGCGTGATAACAGTTGCCTCCCATTCATCATGAGAAACATAAAGAGTAAAGGTGGACCTGTAATTTAATTAGCCACAGTCTGATCAAGGTAGTACTCTTTGGAGAGTTCAAAGAATTCATTCGGTTGTTTATACACTCTCAATTTAACTTTCATGAAATGGTTGCAACCATAGTAAAATAAATAAATAAAGTGCCTCAAAGGACCAGCCTTTAGTTTCAGTCATATTATGCAAAGCCAAACAGCGGAGCATAATGCTATTTAAGCTTGAAAAATGTTGGGGCTTGGGGTGGCTAGTGGCTCAGTGAGTTAGACTAATTATGCTCCTAGTGAGCATGAGGGATGCCTGTCTCTCTTCCCTTGGTCTCTCTCTCTCTGTGCTGTCTGAAATAAAGCATTAAAATGTCAAAAATAATTCAATAAAAAAAAGAAAAATGCTGGGGCTTAATTTTTTCCATCACTTTGGTTATTACTCATTTTAATTAGTGACCCTAAACTGTAATTATCCTCGAGGTCAACTACGCTCTTACGGAAAAAGCCATTATTACTTTGAAAGGGGAGAGGAATTATTTGACCATGTATTTAATTAGAAGGTTTACCCCTTGAAATGTCAGTGTCATTCACTCTTATGTTGTGTTATTAGCCTGCTAATGGTGGAACGCGCAGCTTCCTGTTAACAGTCTAATGTCAGTTCACTGCGGTTAGGATGGGACATTTCTGGCTGGATCAATGACAGTGACTACTACCCCGATTGCCAGCTACACTCCTCCCATTTACCACATGGGCCAAGAGTGAAACATTCCGCAGACAGCAGCACATTCAAATAATATCTAGAAAATGGCATGAAAGTGTGTGTGTGTGTGTGTGTGTGTGTGTGTGTGTGCGTGCGTGCGTGCGTGCGTGCGTGCGTGCGTGCGCATGCATGCGTGTCCATATATAATCTCGCAAACCACTGGAACGATAAGCACCACATTTCTGGTGCATGCTGCCAGTAGGCCTAGGAAGTAAATTCCCCACATTTTTCACATTGCAAATATAGATAGACACTTCATGAACATCATGATTGATAATATGACAGACATCCTTTTATTTGTAATGGCAGATAAGGCTCCTGTAGGTAAACTTATATTATTTGATAAAGTTTGAATGAACTTGTGCAACCTCAGTTCAAAGTTTCATGCGCACGCACGCACGCACGCACGCACGCACGCAAGCACGCACGCACGCACGCACGCACGCACGCACGCACGCACGCACGCACGCACACACACACACACACACACACACACACACACACACACACACACACACACACACACACACACACACACACACACACACACACACACACAGCTGTGCTCAGCAGTCAATCAGGCAGAAAGGACACCGGCGCTGCTGCTACTTGCGCGGCCATGGACGAGTAGTTGTACATATATATCTCTGACCCTTGGTTCCAGTCAGCCTGCTGGATGATCTATTAAAGTGGTATGAGCAAACTTCTTCAGGGATAACACAAAAACATGGACATCGCTGAGTGATGAAGTTGCTCTGGTGGAGTGTCACTGCTTCCTGTATCTGTTTGCCATACTAGGTTTTAACCTTTGTTGTTTGTGAATATGAGTGTGCGATAGTATTATCTCTTGACTCATCATGCATCATTCTTTTAGCTGACAATGACTTGTTGTTTTCATGAGCAACACACAACCAAGTATAATATCACTTTTAGTGTTTAGGCTTTAGAGCTTCCTGCGAGAGCTATCCAGAGATTGAACGAGCATTTTTATACAGAGAAGCATTTTTGAAATGAGAACCACCTTTTGTTTATATGAGCCGACACTGTGCCAGCTTGGCAGATTGCTCTGGTGCTCTTTTGCTCATCTTCTCCTCTCCCCGAGACACTGACATCAAGTAACACCTTTATCCTAATTCCACATTTGGCATGTCAATCACTCACAGCCTGGGTCCCCAGCGGCCTGGGCCACTCCGTGAATATATACTGTGTGTGTGTGTGTGTGTGTGTGTGTGTGTGTGTGTGTGTGTGTGTGTGTGTGTGTGTGTGTGTGTGTGTGTGTGTGTGTGTGTGTGTGTGTGAGTGGAGCTTGAATGATAGATTAGGATAGCACCAGAGCCCATCTTCCTTTCCCTCACAGAGGGTGAATTGCACCAGGGTGGTGGAAAGGCAGTGAAGAGTGGCAACCAGCTGGTCTGGACCCTCTGCCTGCTGCGGCCATATCAAACGCTCCAATGGACAACCTCGATTCATTCATTCTGCCCCTTATCTTTGTAAATGAGACCATTTGTCACAATCCTCCATGTATGAATGTCCCGACGATCTATCCACAGAGAAAAGGCACCCACAGGCACATTCGTGGACATGCCGACACATTGGCAGGGAGGGAGACATGTTAAGGACATAAGAAGGATTACCCACCGCGATTTCCCTTTAAATAGAACCTTGGAAGATGCTTTGAGACCTGAACACTTGAACCATTGTTCACCGTTTAGAATGATACTTGAAACAAATCACAGCTATTGAATTGACCTTAGTTCAAACAAGAGAAGCAGAACATTAGAATACAGAGTATGAGCCATTGGGTCAACTGAACATAAGGGCATGAGAAATATCCAAATATTCCAAAGAGGTAGAGAGCTCTGAGATTTATATTAACATTTTATAGACTCCAATAGTCCACTTCGGCCAGGCTCATCTAATTACTGCAGATTGATTTTGATTACGAGCTTGTAATGATGATATACAGTAGTAGGATATGAGAGATGGATCACAGACTGTGAATGGATTGATGTCCACAATCTGTGTACTGTATGTACTGTATATATATGTATGTAATGTACTATATGGAACGAAGAGTAGATATCACCAATCAAAATCGATATTTGAGGCCTATTGCTGCATGGTGGTCCGTGGATCATTTGCTGGTGGTCCGTGAAGCCAGTCCACATGGAAAGGACTTTTATTTAATTTAATTGTATTTTATTTTATTCTATTCACCATTATGTATCTGTGGAACAGCCACCTTCAGTTTGACCTCTCGCTGCTATATTGTATCTCACTGCAGTTTTTTAACAAAACAAGAGACTTAACCCCATTGCAACGCAAACCTAACTTTAACCCCATTGCAACGCAAACCTAACTGTAACCGAAACCCCCAAGTCTGTCCATCGTCTCAGCAAGGTACTAAATGTTATGCAAATTCTTCCAACCCAGCACATTTTTGTGTCGGTGCGTGATAGTCACAGCATTATAACATGACAGGTACAATGACCAAATATAACAGCTGGAAAGACTGCCATGTTCTGTACAAGTGCAATGGTCGAGATTGCTGGTGTGTGTTTGATTTAGCAACATCAGCTATGTGAAACGCAGCACAAACAACGCTTTCAGGAAAAAGAAGTCCCTGCTTGGCATTTCAATGATGACAAGGAATGGGTTGCAAAACTTGTTAACCTGTGCTCCATATTCAACCTTCAATAAACTCAGTCTATCACTTGTGAGAATGAATTTAAGTTGTTGGATGAAGAGGTTGCATTCAAAGCCAAACTAGAAGTGAGGGCACTGCGAGTGAGCATGGGTATATCATACATGTTCCAAACATTAGCAGGGATTTGGGGAGATTGAGGCCTTCCATCTCCCCGCTGCTGTGAGATCACATACTGAACTGTAAATTTCTGCTGTTAGTCGAGTTTGAACGTTATTTCCAAACCACCAAAGACCCACAAAGTGTAAACCTTGCAAGTGGAGAAGGAACAAACCAGTGAAACGATTTTCCGTACATGCAACGGTTTGCAGTTACAATACCACTTACTGACTACATACTGATGAACTGAGTACAGAAGACCACAATGGAAACAAGCCCCCTGGGGCTTTGTGTTATCCTTTAAGCATAACCCTTGACTGTACCACCTGTGCTGTTAACAATTGTGTTAATAAAGTATTCATTCAATCAACAAAACTAAATATAGCCTAGAAGAAAACAATATCACATATCCCCATTATGCAGGTAGGCTGTACAAAATTAAATATACATTGTAGGTTAATAATTAATTTGTGTGCATTAAATAGGTTATTTCAATCGGCGTCTGCCCCCCAAACCCCCAGCTAACACCGGGGTCAGCGTAACTGGCAAATATTCCCAGTCACTCCTACTCTCCCAGATTCCCCACCTGTTATCTGCTGCTAAGTAATGTCCCTCACCTGCACAAAACAGTTTGATCTGATCTGTGCATAGTACTGTGTTCTATTTGTCTGTCATTCAATGTTATATGAGATACTTTAATGGTTTCCTGTTGAAATAAGCTTAGTCTTTTCATGGATCTCCTTTTAGTAGACCTTGTACCAGTGAACTGTACCGTCATGAAACTGTACATTTTCCTATGCAAAACTTCTAATAAAGCCTTCAATCAATCAATGCTATTTATATCTACTGCTAAATGTGTGTCTCTCCTTGCACAAGAGCCATATTCTGCTTCATTTGATATCTATCTTGACCATGCACCTTATGTATATTTGACATTGTATATCTGACATTGTGTCTTGCTATTGTCTCTGCCATTTCTCAATAAACATTTTCCCCTCTCAAATCTAATGCAGCTCACCACATAGCCCACATCCATTTCTGATTTTTTTTACTGCCATTTCGCATTTCTTTCAAAACACACATTTTGCCCCTACAGATGTTGTTCTCACACAAATCGGTACATGCGATCTATGTGCTTGGTCTGTATTGGTCAGATTTTGTACATTCCATTCAGATTGGCTATGATTGGGTTTCAAATTTTGCAGGAGTGGCCCCTTTTGCCCAAAAAGCAAAAAATAATGAACGCAGCAAGGCAGCATCGTATCATCGCGAAACTTTGCACGCACCAAAAATACATAATTTCACCTACTTTTACACCTGTAAACTTGTAATGTGACAATGAAGTTGAATTTAAAGTTCACATAGCGCTGTTTGTGTCTGATAATGAGACAATGTCTGCCTAATACATCTATTCAGTTTGATAACTTGATCCTGCAAGCCAAAGCCACACACTGTACTCCTTTGAAAACGCATCCTCTATGACCACAGCATGCCGTCTCCAACTCTTCATCATTGTGAATCTGTGCTTTGTTCAGTAACAAAGATATTTCCAGTCGCCAAGTGCTCCATTATCTCTAAAGCCATGCCTCAAAGAGCCATACATAATTGGCGTCGACCATTTCCTCTCAAGCGCAGCTTGTTAGTGCCTGCTCCTTACACAGAGACAGCAGGCCCAAAATATCAGTTGATAACAAACAGGCTCAAAATAATCCAAACACAGACAAGTAGCGACAAAAAATGTTAACTGAATCAAAACTTCATGCAGTGAAAATTTCATTTTGTTTGGCAATTTGAGGATACCGATCTCAGACTTGCGCGGTTGAAAAGTTACATGATATAACCTTATGATTAAATACCTATCCGTAACTGGGCCGTGGCTGAGCCATAAAAAGGTTCTGCCCTCCGTTTCTCCCCCTCTGTGCCCACAGCTTCCTGACTGATGAGATGTGAATCAGCAAAGGGCGTCAATGAAAAAAAGAATGACGTGAATAAGAGCAGAGGGGGGTGGACTTTAAAGAGAAAGAGAGACAATGAGACTGTGGGGGGAGAGACAGTAATTGTCCAGCGCCCGTTTCCTGATCGCACCGAGAAACGTTGATTTCCCTGAGATCACAGCGGCTGAAGCCCAGTATCATTCATTAATGCCTCGTCTCCTCATTACTGTCTCCTCGCACTTTTGAAAGACTCATTACCGGCATAATGGAATAGGCCTTAGAACAGCCAGACCTTTCCTTAGCGGGAATTAATCACCTACGCGCGTGGACATAAAGGGGATTCTCTCGTTAAAATATTCAGGGAACTTCAAACTCTGCTCGAGCACTTTCTCAAACTTCTGCGGCCGGCAACCCACCGTCGGCGGGTGCAGCTCGCCAAATGACACTCTCTCTTGCTCTGAATGCTTAGGGACACTGATGTCTCTCGAAGATGGCTTGTGTGCCTTCTCCCGTTCCTGTCAGCCCATTAAAGACAAGAAGAGGAAAGGGAAGATTAAGAAAAGAGGCGTACTCACAGTTGACTGTGACTTTCATCGTCTTGGTGTCAGGAGAGGCGATGTCATTTATAGCGCTGCACTCATAGTCCCCCGCCTGGTCTCTTGTGATACCCGTGATGTTTAGATATTCGCCGCTGTCATACTTCCTGGCTGGAAATAGAAAAACAGAGGAGACACTGTAATTTTCAGAACACAGAACAAAAGGAAAAAAACACCAACAACATATATTTCTACCCGGAGCCCAGGAGACATGAGAATATTGCAGCGATACAGCAATATAATATCTTCAAAGATTGAACCAAAAAAGCGAACCATTCCACCGCAAAGTCATCTGGCTGTACAGCAGATCTACTATAACAGAATTAGGCGTTCCGCTGAACTCTTGATTACTTTCCTGGCTTCCTGAAATAGCGGTGGATTAGCAGGGCATTGATCCGTCCATATTGATACGGTGGCAGGAAATGAAATAATGGCAGACTCTCAGTCAGCGACTCATCATGTACTCAACCACTGAGGACTCCTTCCTGGAACCCATTCAAATCTGACGGCTGAATGCACGTCAGTGCTTTTACTACTTCACTAAAGCACTGACAATGGTTGTATTATCATTACGACAAAAGGCAATAATAACAAACAGGATGACTGCAGTGGAAGCACAGTCATCCCAAAACAAACAAAAAGGCAACTGTATTGCCAACCCCATGGCATACATTTTTGTTAACTTGCTTCCATTTTACTGGCAAAACACCCATGTTGGAAACAACAAATCATGGGTGGTCCCATTAGTGCTCTCTTAAATGTGTAGCGTGCCGCTCGCAGGGCTCCATTACGCTCCATTGTCTTATTTTGAAGGCCAGAAGTCCATTGTGTAAATACTTCCGGGTTGACGTCACAACGTCATACAACGGGAGCGGTCGTCACACCATGTGGTTTCTAAAATGGCCGATCGATGCCTTTGTTGTTATGTTTTTGTAGTGAGAATCTAATGCCATCCTTGGCTTTAAAAGTGTTGTTTGGAGAAAATGGACATTAAAGATGAGATTCCCCGTCGGCCTCCATGTTATGGGATTACTATTTTGTGTACGTGGATCCGTGATGATGATGAATCGGCGAGGCCGATCGTGCCAGGACCTTCCGCCAGGCTATTGGGTAGGAGAACCGGCATTACTCTATATACAGTACTTTTCGCGAGTATACTCGGGATCGGCACTCTAAATACTTGAGTATTTTTCACGAGTATACTCGGGATCGGCTAGAAATGAGTTAAACAACCTCACTGGTTGCCGTCCTTACATAACCATTTGCTGTGGAAAATTTGCATGGTTAAATATAACGTTTCACCCCCTGAGTGATGTTTCCGATCTGTACGTTTACGGTCCAAATTGGGTTAGTGGCCACTGATCAGTCTCCCGCAGGCAAAATGTGATCCAATTAGGAATATTAGCCGTAGCATTCATTATTGATAGTTTTAATTATCAAATCATGATTTATCATTTCTCGACCAGGGAAATGTTTATCCACTTATTTAAAAAACCCGGCAACAAAATGAAGGAAAGAGTCCAGAGTTTTTGCATGGGAGCCACCGTAAAAAAAAAAAAAAAAAAAGAAAAACATTAATCACACAACACTAAGAAATTAAACAAATCTGATTGGGTGTTCTCATCTAATAAATGGCAACAGAATCACAGCAGGCCCTGCTGTGGATATAAAGATATATAGAGACTGAATTGAACCACAAAGATTCTCCCCTGACCAAAATTAATCTTCATTGAAATGGTGCACGGAGTTATTTATAGATTAGTAAGTCTTCATAGGAGGTGATGGCAGATTTGTGTGCATTTATTTTTTATTTTCTATTTAACCTTTATTTAACTAGTAAAAACACAATGACACACAGTCTCTTTTACAAGTGGGAACTGCATGGCCAAGAGGCAGAAATAGAATTACACAATCTTTGCTGCACATCTTATATATGTCATTCCTTTAAGAGCCGCATCCCACTTCCAAGCCCATTCATGCCCACTTCACGTCGACTTCAACTCATAGCTAGATCAGATGTAGCTAGATCAGATGTATGTCGGTAGAACTCTAATACCGCCCATAACCCTATGCCGTCCGCTCATTCGCTAAGCACGAGAGAGAGGAGGCAACAGGGGAGGGGGGGCGGGCAAGCGAGAGAGAGAGAGAAGTGGAGCTGAGCGGAGCAGTGTATCGAATTACAACAGAGGGAGGTGTGCGTGTGTGAGAGAGGGAGAGAGAGAGAGAGAGAGAGAGAGAGAGAGAGAGAGAGAGCGACTAGCAAGACACAGGAGGGAGGACTCCCTTTGCAATCCTGCAATGACGACCTTAAATGCTGCTTCAGCTAAAAAAGGTAATTATTGTATTGCATTTCTCAGAGCATTGGCGTGGCGAGGGCGGCTAGACAGGAGCGCCGCATAGCGGCGCGAGTTTCTAGTACCATACAAGACAACAACAAAAATAGGACATCCATGATACACTACAAGTACCTAAGAATAACTCCAAAGTGATACACTTTACATAATATAAAAGCTAGTTTTAGTACATCAGGTAGAACTACACACAGTGTGCAACCTGTACCAAAAAAGGTACTACTAAGGTACTACCTACTGAGAAACTAGTAAACATCCGAGCAAGTGCAAATGTTTGTATATATATCTAAGGTGATTCTTTTAAAGCTTCTCAGAGGAATTTGATCTGACTCTGAAGGTCATTCCATGACCAGGGACCAAAGGAATGTTTTGCCTCCCTCAGATGTAAATGAAGATACTTCACAGCGTAGCCAAGATTTGATCTGAGATTTAAGCCATTCCTGACCAATTCAAATTTGGAGGAAATGTAAGAGGGGCGCTCACCAAGGATCACTTCATAAATATAATTATACCAATGTTGTAGCCTGCAATATGCAGCATACAACGTGCAGAGTTCTGAAAGGAGAGTTTGTTATGAATCTCAAAGCAGCATGATACAGGGGATCCAATTTGGCCAATGTGGAGGCCCAAGTAAACCTAAACCTATAAATGGTGTCCCCATAGTCCAGCTGGGACAAGAACAGACCAGTGACCAATCGTTTGCGGGAGGAATGGGCAAAACATGCCTTCAATCTATAGAACAAACTTAAAGTGAATTTAAGCTTCTTGCCCAAAGCATCAATATGACATTTTTATCCAACCAGAAACCTACAGTAGGTATTTATAGTGCTCCACCCACTCAATGGGGGTACCATCTAGAGTGGAGATGTTTACAACATAGCCTTTGTTTTGTAACCATTTAACAACACTTTGTTTCTTCTCAGTTCCTGCTACAGTGAGATGAAATCAGAAAACAAATCTTTAACAACCAAATCAAGCGTGGGCGCACAGGTGTTTGTACAGAACCGTATTGTCCGCGTACATACGGTATGGTACCAAGAATGCTTTGATTTACTGCAGACATTGTTAATGTACAAAAGAAAGAGTATAGCCCCTGATACATGTAGCAATTTTTTCATCAATATCAATATCAATATGAACCAGCAACGACCAGAGGCGTCAATTGGGTATGGCGGTATGGCAGTTGCCATACCTTGGCTAAAGGGGAAAAGAAATAAATGTGGGTACTGTGCTTGGATCTAAACCCAGACTGCATAGTGTATGGAACATGAGAGGGATAGGCACCTAGCAAGGTAAAAACTAGCACCCCCCTTAGTTGGAGGCCTGCAGAGACTAGACACCGACTCAGCAATATCTCAACCCCCACGACAGGAACAGGACAACTCTGGTCGATCTACGCTTCAGATATGGAAATACTGCCATTCTGTTCTGACTGCAATCTATATATACCTGTATATATTTTAATTCATTTTTGAGGGAGCAAAAAATGTCGGGTGGAAACCTTGTATGTCCAAAACCTTACTTTTATGTTAATTTAAAAATTACTTAAAATAGTGAAAATAGCTGATCTACAAGTCCACAATGCCTTGCACCGTGAGGCTTTGTGTGCTTGTAGATTTGCTGTTTGATGAAGCAGGGCTTTACTTTACGAAAAAATGCACACATTTCAAACTTGGAGATACGAGGTTTCTGACCGACAGTGACAAAATTATATCTAAAAGCCTTGCTATATTTTCTACAATCCTGGTGGCCCATTGTTGTCTAACTGCTGTGTCAAAAACTTGAATGAAGCCCTGAAGGCCATGGCGATAATGAGTTCTCCTTTCCTCTGCTGCTCACACTGCTATAGCGGGTTCGATATAGTCCTGGAGCCTCGGGACAAGACAATGCCGGCTACATAAACAATCGCAAAAAAACAATCTATAAAGAGCAATTCAAATGTCTGAGAAACAACCCCGTTCTAATATGGAATTACACCATCAGAATGCAGAGATACAGCACACTGTGTTCTTTTGTCTCCTCTTCGAAGCTTCAGTTTATTATGAGTGGGAGCCCAGCTCATGGAACATGGTGATATTCAATTATGTTCATTTTATTGACTATCCAAATATTGCCAGCACAGCTTTTATGGATTTCTGTGCACCATTAGTGGTTGCCCTGTGCCCGGCCTCTTAATTAGATACTGTAGTACCATGTAACCTCCATTGCCCACGTATACTGTACACAGCAAGGACATATGCTAGATTGTGGAAAATAGGCTTCCATATGATTTCACGTCTCAGCTCCCTTATAGACACACACACACACACACACACACACACACACACACACACACACACACACACACACACACACACACACACACACACACACACACACACACACACACACAGATGCACTTAATAGTTGCATAACGTGTCTGACCCATACAGTGCCCTGGCCTAATGCACTGCTGTATTGTCTTTTATCTGCAATGGAGAATGGTGATAGTCGACATGAAAATTCAATGTGTGCACAAGGATGCTTCGGTTAGAGCTCAGAAGCACTGACCCATAAGACAACTATGTGTGAAGCATTCAATATAATTCAGCAAAAGGCTGTGACAAATGCAGCAGTTTCGTTTTCTCCACAAAAAATACAAAAATGCAGTGCCAGTGACGGCAATAGATGGCTGTCAATTACCTACAGAGAGATTTGTGTGTGCGCGACGTGCGTGAGGGAGCTGTACATCTAAGCTTGACAAGTTCTGAGTTAAGTAATGACAATAATAAAGTCACTTTATAATTCACGTGCTTCCTTATTTCACAACATTACCATGTTAATTTAGTTTTCATTCAAAGGCATTCCACTCCTCGACCTCAGCACAACTGCAACTTCAATTCTAGACAGTGGTGAGGTGGAATGAGATTAGTCGAGAAGCAATTGCTATGAGATGGCATGAGTATACGATGAGATGAGATGAAATCAAATGAGACAGAAGATGAAGTGAGAACATGGAAAGACAAATGTAGCCACTGTCAGACGATACAAACCAACACTAAACTGCCATGGCACCATTGGTTCTGGAAACCTAAAGGTTACACTGAAGGGCATTTGTAGGTTTGTCTTTTTTGTCATTAAAACCTACACTTGATAGTTTGGGTATAACGGTAGTCTCGCGTGGTTTCAATTTGCAAATGCTCCCGGCATACAGTCTGGGGCGACGGAGGTCTTATGATGAGTATCGGGATAAAGTGGAATTATACAACAGGTAGTCGGGCTCTCAATGGAAAACAGGCTCTCCAACCGTGCATATAACGAGCACAGATGCACGGTCTCTCATCAAGTAAAGAAATCAGCTGCGTTGGTCACGAAAGAGAGCAAGCACTCCTCTCTCCCCACACTATGCTAGGCGGCTGGCTAGCGGTTTTCATGTGACGTTCAGGGACACAGTAGCTAAATGTGGCATTAAAAAATTACAAATTCCTATTGAATATCTTAATTACAATGAAATAAAGTTGACGTGTTTTTTTTAAGGGCAACAGTTGTATAATCGCAATATTACACTCGAGGGTCGGGTCTGCATTAACACGGTTATCTTGCACTCCAGCCCTTCCTACGGAACTCGCCTGTCGGCTCGTTCCTGCGAAAAGGCTGTCGTGCAGGATAACCGCGTTAATGCACACCCTCTCGTGTAATATTGCTTAAGTGAAGCCTCCTCCCAACTTCTGTTTTAGACTGTATAATGGTTAAACATCCACTACACATGTACAGTATGTACACTTTGCAATGACAGGCCTGAGAGATGTAGCAAGACACCGGCCAAGATTCACAATACATTTGAACAGCAATTGAGTTTAAACATCATTAATGCAGCTAATGTTGATGATGGAATAAATGAATAGAATAAATAAAATCTCCCTTCCCCACTGTAAGTACAGTATGTTTTTAGACTGCATGATAGGAGCGAGGGTGAAATATGGTTCAGAAGGCCAGCAGACAGGTAAATAAAAGGATGGCAAAAGGATTCCCTTACCAAAAAGTAGTAAACTTCAAGTTTACTTTTCTAAGTATACTTAAGTCAACTTTGAGTATATTTCTTAAGTATACTTTAAGTACAAGTATACTGATATTTATGTACAAGTAGTATACTAACAAATGTACTAGTTAGTGTACTAGTTAGTATACTTACAGTATACCTACCGTACTAAAAGTAATCTGAATTGGCCCACTTTTGAGTATACTCGAGTAAACTCTAAGTTTACTTAAAGTATACATGAAGTATATATGAGTATACTTAAATTATTGTATTCATACACTAGAATTGTGCTATTCCCTTACTTAAAATAAACCATTCATATACTCAGATGTATACTTAAGTACACTACTTATTTACTTGAATTGCACTTCTCTTATACAAGAGGTATACTATGGTCATACCTGAACTGCACTACATTTAAATTTGAAGTATACCATTTATATACGTAAAACATACTATGCGTGAACTTAATGTACACTACTCTTTTACCTGCAGTGTACTTGAATAGCACTTTTATTGTACTTGAGGTATACTAAGGTCATATGAACTGCACTACTTGTAACCTTGAAGTATACCATTTATATACTCAAACTATACTATGCATGAACTTAATGTGCACTACTCTTTTACCTCTAGTGTACTTGAATTGCACTTTTCTTATACATAAGGTATACTACGTTTATATTTGAACAGCACTTTTTTCATACTTGAAGTATATCATTTATATAGTCGGAAAATACTATGCATGAACTTAATGTACACTACTCTTTTACCTGCAGTGTATACCATTTATATACTCAAAACATACTTGATGTACACTACTCTTTTACTTGCAGTGCACTTGAATTGCACTTTTCATTTACTTGAGGAAGACTTTGGTCATACTTGAATGGCACTTTTCTTTTACTTGAGGTAGGCTATACTATGGTCATAATTGAACTGCACTACTTTTAAACTTGAAGTACACCATTTATATACTCAAAACATACTATGCGTGAACTTAGTGTACACTACTCTGTTACTTGCAGTGCACTTGAATTGCACTTTTCATTTACTTGAGGTATACTATGGTCATACTTGAACTGCACTACTTTTGAACTTGAACCATACCAGTTATATACTCAAAACATACTATGCGTGAACTTCATGGACACCACTCTTTTACTTGAATTGCACTATTCTTATACTTGACGTAAACTACGTTTACATTTGAACTGCACTATTTTCATACTCGAGGTATGCCATTTATATACTCAAAACATACTATGCGTGATTTTAATGTACACTACTCTTTTACTTGCAGTGCACTTGAATTGCACTCTTCTTTTACTTGAGGTATACTATGGTCATACTTGAACTGCACTACTTTTGAACTTGAACCATACCAGTTATATACTCAAAACATACTATGCGTGAACTTCATGGACACCACTCTTTTACTTGAATTGCACTATTCTTATACTTGAGGTATACTATGGTCATACTTGAACTGCATTACTTTTAAACTTGAAGTATACCATTTATATACTCAAAACATACTGTGCGTGAACTTAATGTACACTACTCTTTTACCTGCAGTGCACTTGAATTGCACTCTTCTTTTACTTGAGGTATACTATGGTCATACTTGAACTGCACTACTTTAAAACTTGAAGTGTACCATTTATATACTTAACACATACTATGCGTGTACTTAACTGACACTACTCTTTTACTTGAACTGCACTTGTTTTATATTTGACGTATACTACGTTTATATTTGAACTGCACTATTTCCATACTCGAGGTATACCATTTATATACTCAACACATACTGTGCGTGAACTTAATGTTCACTACTCTTTTACCTGCAGTGCACTTTAACTGCTCTTTTCTTATACTTGAGGTATACTATGGTCATACTTGAACTGCACTACTTTTAACTTGAATCGTACCATTTATATACTCAAAACATACTGTGCGTGAACTTAATGTACACTACTCTTTTACCTGCAGTGCACTTGAATTGCACTCTTCTTTTACTTGAGGTATACTATGGTCATACTTGAACTGCACTACTTTAAAACTTGAAGTATACCATTTATATACTCAACACATACTATGTGTGTACTTAATTAAAACTACTCTTTTACTTGAACTGCACTTGTTTTATATTTGACGTATACTACGTTTATATTTGAACTGCACTATTTTCATACTCAAGGTATACCATTTATATACTCAAAACATACTATGCGTGAACTTAATGTACACTACTCTTTTACTTGCTGTGCACTTGTCTTATACTTGACGTAAACTGTGTTTATATTTGAACTGCACTATTTCCATACTCGAGGTATACCATTTATATACTCAACACATACTGTGCATGAACTTAATGTTCACTACTCTTTTACCTGCAGTGCACTTTAATTGCTCTTTTATTATACTTGAAGTGTACTATGGTCATACTTGAACTGCACTACTTTTAAACTTGAATCGTACCATTTATATACTCAAAACAAACTGTGCGTGAACTTAATGTACACTACTCTTTTACCTGCAGTGCGCTTGAATTGCACTCTTCTTTTACTTGAGGTATACTATGGTCATACTTGAACTGCACTACTTTTGAACTTGAACCATACCAGTTATATACTCAAAACATACTATGCGTGAACTTCATGGACACTACTCTTTTACTTGAATTGCACTATTCTTATACTTGAGGTATACTATGGTCATACTTGAACTGCACTACTTTTAAACTTGAAGTATACCATTTATATACTCAAAACATACTATGCGTGAACCTAATGTACACTACTATTTTACCTGCAGTGTACTTGAATTGAACGTTTCTTATACTTGAAGTATACCAGTTATATACTCAAAACATACTAGGCGTGAACTTAATGGACACTACTCTTTTACTTGCATTGTACTTGAATTGCACTTAGCTTATACTTGACATATACTACGTGTATATTTGAACTGCACTATTTGTATACTCGAAGTATACCATTTATATACTCAACACATACTGTGCGTGAACTTAATGTTCACTACTCTTTTACCTGCAGTGCACTTTAATTGCACTTTTCTCATACTTGAGGTATACTATGGTCATACTTGAACTGCACTATTTTCATACTCAAAGTATACCAGTTATATACTCAAAACATACTATGCGTGAACCTAATGTACACTTGCTGTGTACTTGAATTGCACTTTTCTTATACGTGAGGTATACTACTTTCATACTTGAAATGCACTATTTTATTACTTGAAGTATACCATTTATATACTCAGAACATACTATGCATGAACTTAATGTACACTACTCTTTACCTTTCAGTGTACTTGAATTGCACGTTTTTTATACTTAACGTATACTACGTTTATACTTGAACTAGACTATTTTCATGCTTGAAGTATACCATTTACATACTCAAAACATTGAATTGCACTTTTCTTATACTTGAGGTATACTATGTTTATACTTGAACTGCACTATTTTCATTGTAGCGACGGGGTGCAACTAATTAATATTCGAACACAGTTCTGCATAGGTATTTTAATGGTTAAAGAAAGACAGAGTGTGAAATATTATAGCTTTGGAAATGGAGGACACTATATTCTGGAGTTGAGGTTATGCGCACCACAGGGCTCCAGTCAAAGAGCAGTAATCAATGATGACACTTGGTGTTTTATGTGGTTTTTATAAAGGAGGTAGTTGGCGGACACAAACATACACAATGATGAATGATATCTGAAAATATAGAAATAATACATAAGGATAAGGAGACAATAAACGATATGCAGTAGTAACCTACACAAACATAGCATATTACTGAAATGCCATGCACTCATGTGCCAGCTTAGACCCAGCATGCACTCACACACAGGTTAGACTAGGGCCTGTTAGCTTAGCCACTGAAGTTTAGCTAGCAAACACAATTACAAAAACAAACTTTTTAAACCACACACAGATCAATTCTGACACAATGAACTGTTACCACATGAACCATTATTGCTCTGCAGGACAGAACTCACTTTGTCAAGAACGCATTCTTATGTGCATATGTTTGTGTGTGGCTGCACTCATGCATGTAAACAGTTGGGGGAATGTTTGGTGTTGCTGAACTGTCTGTAGATTTCACTCTGAATGTGTAGTCTTGCCGGTCCCATTATACACCTACAAATGAACAGATAAAGCACATTAGTAATATACAGTAGTAATATACTTTGAATTGACAAGTAGAATACTCAAGATTTGTGAAGATAATGTAAAGCTGTTATTTGTAAAACCCTTACCTTTGTCTGTCTCCTCCTCCCAGGGTGGTGTTCGGGCAAAAGAGTTCCCTCCGGTAACACGCACACTATTTATAGTCCTGGGAGGGTGAAGCCAAGTGGGGGGTGGATAGAGGGGAGATTGAAAATGATTCTAATGCATTTAATAATGTATGGTGGGTGTACACATTTAGTGGGCATAGTGGTAATTGGAGATATGAATTAAAGGAGCATATCCATGTGCTAGTGTTTTAAGTACTTTTGTATTATTAAATGCATTAGAATCATTCTCAATCTCCCCTCTATCCACTTCCCACTTGGTTTCACCCTCCCAGGACTATAAATAGGGTGTGTGTTCCCGGAGGGAACTCTTTTGCCCGAACACCACCCTGGGAGGAGGAGAACATCAGACAAAGGTATTATCATCACACATCTTGGCATTCTACTTGTCAATTCAAAGTATATTACTACTGTTGACTCCCATAACTAATGTGCTTTATCTGTTCATTTGTAGGTGTATAATGGGACCGGCAAGTCTACACATTCAGAGTGAAATCTACAGACAGTTCAGCAACACCAAACCCCATCACCACCTTTATTGTCCCCATTTAGAGCAGGCATGCCTCAGGTACCCTCTGATCAGGACCCAGGTGACACTTTAGTTGAGGCAGTTGTTTGGGCACCACTAGAACAGAGGACCCCAACTGTTTACATGCATGAGTGCAGCCACAAACAAACATATGCACATAAGAATGCGTTCTTGACAAAGTGAGTTGTTTTCTGTCCTGCAGAACAATAATGGTTCATGTGGTAACAGGTCATTGTATCAGAATTGATCTGTGTGTGGTTTAAAAAGTTTGTTTTTGTAATTGTGTTTGCTAGCTAAACTTCAGTGGCTAAGCTAACAGGCCCTAGTCTAACCTGTGTGTGAGTGCATGCTGGGTCTAAGCTGGCACATGAGTGCATGGCTCATTTCAGTAATATGCTACATTTGTGTAGGTTACTACTGCATATTGTTTATTGTCTCCTTATCCTTATGTAGTATTTCTATATTTTCAGATACCATTCATCATTGTGTATGTTTGTGTCCACCAACTACCTCCTTTATAAAAAACACATAAAACGCCATCAAGTGTCATCATTGATTACTGCTCTTTGACTGGAGCCCTGTGGTGGGCATAACCTCAACTCCAGAGTATACAGTCCTCCATGTCCAAAGCTATAATATTTCACACTCTGTCTTTCTTTAACCATTACAATACTTATTAATTAGTTGCACCCCGTCGCTACAATGAAAATAGTGCAGTTCAAGTATAAACATAGTATACCTCAAGTATAAGAAAAGTGCAATTCAAGTATGTTTTGAGTATATAAATGGTATACTTCAAGTATGAAAATAGTGCAGTTCAAGTATAAAGGTAGTATACGTAAAGTATAAAAAAACGTGCAATTCAAGTACACTGCAAGTAAAAGAGTAGTGACCATTAAGTTGACGCATAGTATGTTTTGAGTATATAACTGGTATGGTTCAAGTTTAAAAGTAGTGCAGTTCAAGTATGACCATAGTATACCTCAAGTAAAAGAAGAGTGCAATTCAAGTGCACTGCAAGTAAAAGAGTAGTGTACATTAAATTCACGCATAGTATGTTTTGAGTATATAAATGGTATACTTCAAGTTTAAAATTAATGCAATTCAAATATAAACGTAGTATACGTCAAGTATAAGAATAGTGCAATTCAAGTAAAAGAGTAGTGTCCATCAAGTTCATGCATAGTATGTTCCGAGCATATAAATGCTATACTTCAAGTATGAAAAAAGTGCCACTCAAATATAAACGTAGTATACCTCATGTATAAGAAAAGTGCAATTCAAGTACACTAGAGGTAAATGAGTAGTGCACATTAAGTTGATGCATAGTATAGTTTGAGTATATAAATGGTATACTTCAAGGTTAAAAGTAGTGCAATTCAAATATAAACGTAGTATACGTCATGTATAAGAAAAGTGCAATTCAAGTAAAAGAGTAGTGTCCATTAAGTTCACGCATAGTACGTTAAAGTATAAACGTAGTATATCTCAAGTATAATAAAAGTGCAATTTAAGTACATTCAAAGTAAAAGAGTAGTGTACATTACGTTCACACATAGTATATTTTCAGTATATAAATGCTATACTTCAAGTATGAAAATAGGGCAGTTCAAGTATAAACATAGTATACGTCAACTATAAAAAACATGCAATTCAAGTACACTGCAAGTAAGAGAGTAGTGTACATTAGTGTCCATTAAGTTCACGCATAGTACGTTAAAGTATAAACGTAGTATACCTCAAGTATAATAAAAGTGCAATTTAAGTACATTGAAAGTAAAAGAGTAGTGTACATTACGTTCACACATAGTATATTTTCAGTATATAAATGCTATACTTCAAGTATGAAAATAGGGCAGTTCAAGTATAAACATAGTATACGTCAACTATAAAAAACATGCAATTCAAGTACACTGCAAGTAAGAGAGTAGTGTACATTAAGTTCACACATAGTGTGTTTTGTGTATATAAATGGTATACCTAAAGTATAAGAAAAGTGCAATTCAAGTACACTGCAAGTAAAAGAGTAGTGTACATTAAGTTCACGCATAGTATGTTTGGAGTATATAATAGTGCGGGTCAAGTATAAACGTAGTATACGTCAAGTATAAGAAAAGTGCAATTCAAGTACCCTGCAAGTAAAAGAGTAGTGTACATTAAGTTCACGCACAGTATGTTTTGAGTATATAAATGGTATACTTCAAGTATAAGAAACGTGCAATTCAAGTACACTGCAATAAAAGAGTAGTGTACATTAAGTTCACGCATAGTATGTTTGTAGTATATACATTTTGTGTAAATAAATATGGTACTCCTCAAGTATAAGAAAAGTGCAATTCAAGTACACTGCAAGTAAAAGAGTAGTGTACATTAAGTTCACGCATAGTATGTTTGGAGTATATAAATGGTATACTTCATGTATGAAAATAGTGCAGTTCAAGTATAAATCTAGTATACCTCAAGCATAAGCACTACAGGTGCACAGTGTAGGGCAACTACCTCAAGCAGCCAGTGTGAGAAATATACAAGTATACACCCACAAGCCAGATACTGTATAAGAACACAGTACTATAGAATATAGGCTGCACTTGAAATGAAGGAAAAGTATACTTAAACTTTTGCTGTGTACTCGTCAGTATAAACTAAGTATACTTTTGTTAAGTATATTCCTGATAGTACATTTTAAGTAAACAGAAAAGTATACTTACCAAAGTATTAGTTTAGACAAAGTATACTTAGTTCATAACAAGTATACTCAGAGTATACGTAAGTATACTACTTTTTGGTAAGGGTTACCACCCTTTTCATTATGAAACCCATTACCATTGGACTCCCACAGGGGTCAGCACTTGACCTGTGTAAGGTTACACTTTATACCGTCCTGAGGTTCAGAACTGTCAACACCAGTCTGCCTAGCACCGTATCCTCTATCCATGCCTCGGTCATCTCCATGCTTGACTATACTGCAACTTCCTATTTAAGGTTTTCCTACACAACTTCCAACACAACTTCTACAACCGTAGAATGCTGGGGCACACCTGCTGGTGTTCAGCCTGCTAACATTTACGACAAGTCCACAGCCCCACTTCTGGGCTCTGTGCTGCTCACATTCAATTTAAAACAGTCGTGATGACCTAGAAAGGTTTTCAAGGACTTGGTACAGTACCAACCTACAAACAAACATGATATGATCCAGCACCCTTCCCACACACTTCCATCAGCAAACGTCTGTTTCAGTCAGGACTGCAGTCTCACTTCCCATTTTCTGCCACAGTCTAAAAACTCCTCTCTTCAGACTCCACCTCATTCATTAGTACTTCTCTACATGGATAGATGCAATGTTTAAAAGATGTATGTTGGTTACTTGTATCGGTTCAAATGGAGGTAAACAACACTGCAGCATATGTTTTCTTTTCATGAATGTGACGCAATTGTTTAAGTTATTAAATGCAAGTTTTGGATGTAGGCTTTTTGCACGATTAAAAGGCTTACATTTATAACAGTCACTGTGTTGCCTTATTCAGCTACAATCTATCAGGTTTGCTGGGAGAACCAAGTATTTCCTTGTGTTGTCCCACTAGATCAAGAGTTATTAATATAAATACAGGTGTAAGGAGCCAGGCGGAACTCCAAAAATGGGTTACTCGCTTGCTATAGCAGTATTCTGGAGCATTCAGAATTAGGTTTTGAAGACCTGTGCAACAACTACTATTGGAGCTCCAATAGTATAGTTGCTGCACATTCTTCAAAACCTAATTCTTCAGCGTATTCAGGTTATGTCTGCTCACTGGTTTAATCACTTTAAACCTTTTTCAAAAGCTGTCAAAAATGTTCTAAACATTTCAAATGTTATACATTTACAGAAATAGATAGAACGGTTTCACCTCTTCAGTATTTACTGATCTTTTCCTGAAAATGTCCTGCAAATGCATTTTTTCCCCCACCGGTTTCTTTCCCTGTTTTGCTTTGGAACAGAGCTTATTTTCGCAGAGACTAGCAAAAATAGCTGATCTACAATTTACATTTTCTGCAAATCCCCTGAAAATCTACTGTCTTGCCAATGGCAGGACGTGTGAGGTTTTGAAATGGCACATCTGTACAAGCTCACAACATGTTTCATCATTCATGGTGGGCCATTTGAGGGGTTTAACGTTAGATCTCTGCTCTGTTATGTAAAGTGTCTTGAGACAACTTGTTGTGATTATAAAATATAATTGAAAACAGAATTGATTGAACTTGAAGGGTATACACTGGACCTCATGTGTCCATAAGAAACGTGTCTTATCAAATTCATGAAACTTCCCAGGACTATGAACTTGAGATTTAATGCAAATAGTACATTCACAAGAGACAGGTGTTCAGAAATTCCACCTACAATTAACAGTGCCCTCCAACGATAACCACAGGTGGCGTGCAGGCTTCCAATTAAAACCGGTGGAGCTGAATATGTCAATTTGCTTTGGCCGCCTAAAAGAGTGAGTGGATATAGTATGTGTGCTGCCTCTGTGCCCTTTGTGGCACGCAAGGACGATGATTCAGCAACAAACTATGTATTAATGACGTCTCTGAGAGGCAGTCTAAATTTATCAGACTTGGTGAAAAGAAGCCTCCAAGACTAATGAAATTGTCAACGTGACTGAGATGCTGCGCACCGTTTTCATGAGATAAATAATTCAGGGAAATTCATGATGTCAATCTGTTTTAAAACATGCAACGTCTGATTTTTTGTTTATTTCCTCCACGCCTGTGAGCCACCTCGATTTTACTGCACACCTTTTGAGTTGGATGTGAATTTGATCGTCACCTGAAGAAATCAAGTTCAAATGGATAACTACCGTTTTTTTTTTGTAAATGGGCATGCGTCCATTCCAGGATCTAATTAGGTCGTATACTCTTGCATGATAAATGAAGGGCAATGCATTTGTTCTTGTGATATCCAGCGGCCAATGTCTTGCCTGAGCTGCACAATGGTTTCCTTATCGATTGCTACAGGGAAAGGGGGTGGGGGAGGGGGGTTGCAAAGGTCAGGTGAACCATTAAGCAAGAATTGCATCCCCAGTGTATGCATTCAGGAACATTAAGCCTAATTACACTTCAGTGTACGACCGTGTTGTTCGACAAAAACAAAAGATTTTCAACTGAAAAGCGTGTCATTTTGTTGAGCCATGCGGTTGTGCGACAAAGTTATAAATTAGCCTTTTAAGTGTAAAATAAGTAAGTAAACATTGGGAGGGGAGCATAAACTAGGTTGAAGGTCATACTTGTATTGAGTGTGCAAATGACTGTGGAGAGCTAATAGTATAGAAGCCTCTTTTACCTCAGGGACATGTCACTCCAAACAAACCATCACAGCAAGGTTAATTTCGCATACGGCACCAACACTAGCTAAGAGCTGTCATAGTAAGCAATTTCCACACTTTGTGTAGGGGAGCTGTGAGCACAGTTCTTTCAGGTCTGCACTACCCAGATAGGGCAGGCATCGTTGAGGAATCCATTATAGCATAATGCTGCAATTTTTTCTACATCAATTCATCCTTTTTAAGTTTTAAAAATGGAGTACATACCCACACTGGGGCATTCCAAGTACTTCTACTCTGCCATCAGTGTAAGGCAGGGGGTCTACCCACGTTTTTCAGGCCAAGGACCCCCCACAACATATTGTATACAATTATGTTATACATTTTTTTCATAGATTTCATAGATAGCTTCATAGACTGGTTTGACACACTGGTTTGTACACTATTTTCAGACAATTAACCTTCATTTAAACCATCAATATTTAGTCAACTTGACTAAATATGTCTCTGTACTTGGTCTGCTCTTTTCCCCCACGACACCAACTCTTCGAAAATAGCCAATCTACAAGCTCAGTCCTTTTGTGGGCATATTGGTTGGATCGGCGGTTCTACTGAAAAATGTTTTTTTTACAACTGTACATGCAGGGATCTCCATATATGGGCATACAGGTACAAGAGACAAGGATGGAATGTGATGTCACAATGAGATGTCACGTATATTCAGGGTTTGATCTTTGATGAGGTGATGTGTCAACAATGTGACAACAGCTATAGACTATAGAGTAGACATTGAACTGAAGGACGTACGGACAAGATATGACGGTTCTCATAGTTAACTGCGCCCTATGGTCGCAATAAAACATACACAAACCACTTTAGCCCTATTTTATACCTAGGCTCTACAAGCTCACAACGTGTCGCATCGAGACGCATTGTGATCTACTATTTTCAAACATTTTGTACTTTTACTTTTGGTACTTTAAGTACATTTTGACGCCAACACCTTAATACTTTTACAGTACATTTTGAATTCCAGACTTTTACTTGTAACACAGTATACATTGCAGTATAGATACTTTTACTTAAGTAAAACATTTGATTTCCACCACTGCATCCAGTTTGTCTTGTCTTGACACCTCACCTTTGCCCAGCTCTCTGGCTGTCAATCTGGGCTCCGCTAAAAGCCAGGGGATGGAATAGGTCCAAGAGAAGCACTGCGTCACCTCTGACAGAGCAGGGTGGCACCTCTGTGACCTGGTGGAATTATCTTGGTGATACTTGCTGTGTTGAGATATTTAGCCGCATGAGCCCCGGGGAAATAAAATGTGAGGTGGTGAAGATAAGCTTGAGAGCTTTATGTGATTGTGCGGTTCCAAAAAACAGCCGTCTCAGATGGAATCTGGGCGCCAGGAGTTTGGTGGAATCGATGGGGACGTACGGACTGTTGAAAACCTTTCACAAAGAATATTTTGATATGTGAATCCATGTGATTGCACGTCATTGATTTGTAAAGTCTTTCTGGTCTTAGAGAAAAGATAAAGTTACTGTGGTATGTGTCTTTTAAAGACTAAGTTTTATTTTTGTATTTATGTGAGAAAAGAATGAAGAGAGCAGGGGAGTGGGGATATGGGACACAGTTTGTGAGCAAGATTCAAACCCACCATTTCACAGGTGCCCACTGAGCACCATCGTGAGTTAAATTTGTCTGACTATTGAAAATGTCATCTACAATACACAGCTCTTCAACTCTTACCTGCCATCAAGTACAAAAAATGAAGTTCAGCTGTCAGCATGTAACACCGCTATCAGTTTCATAGTACTGTGGGTGGGGGGACTTATAAAAGAACCCAGAGGTCCTTGGAGAACACATGACAGAAAACGTGTTTTGTTTCGCCAAAGAGCTGCCAAATTCTGGTGTACCATGGCAGGCACTACTCATGGCAAGGAACAGTGACATGAATTCAGATTTAAAATATTCATCACACAGCACCACACAGGCAACTGCCTTGCTTTGCAGCAGCATTGCTTATACATTTAAACTGTTACTATACTGACTTCTTGCCCAGGCAAGCTGAATGTCGAATCTGGATGCCAGTAAGCTCAAGTCTTTGGAGAGATTTGTCGATGTTGTTTTGTTGTTATTGTTGTTGTTGTTGTTGTTTGTGCTTAGAGGAGGCTGTCAGGGCATGATGCTGTCTGTGACCTCGGGGCATGTTGTTGAGTGGGGACATTTACCTTGAGCACCTTAAATGGAAAGCTAAATCAAAACACAAATGTAGTCCAGCGGCACCATGCCTGCTTGGAGGAAGACAGAAGAGTTTCCCAACCATGCCCTATCACTGAAACAATCAAATACAGTATGTATTCCAGGATTCTAGTCAGCCTTTTCCAAAGGTCACACTTCCATCCTGTGGATTCAAATCTCAATGGAAAAAAGCTTATCAAAGCAATTTTGCTCAGCCAGCCAATTGGCCAGCCAACCAGACAGCACTGGAGCAGGCTGTGTTAAAGGCTATTTCACACTTCCACCAAAATGACCTATGGGTGAAACTTACTACGGCACCAGAGAATAGTAGCACAGATGTCAATGCATACATAGTGGGATATACTATATTGTATACTGAATGTATATACTGTACATAAATTATCCCAGCCGTTGCCCACGTTTATCCAACCAAGGGCAGGGTTAACTCACCCTGAGCCGTCAGGGGAATGCTGATGCAACCCATTCAAGGTTGAATACACTGTACATCTACAGTACGTACAGTATAGTATATTTATCACAAAGCCAGGCTTTTATTTGCTCTGGCTGAGGGAGGACTGAGGAGTGATAAAGCGTATTAGCCCAAGGGCTAATACGGCAGTGCTTGATCAGATCAGCATAAGCTAAAGAGCCATCGTGCACAGAGAGGTCACAATAAGCAACATCGCTGCAGAAAGAATCTAACACATCAACCATGAATGATAATCTGCCACCGGTTCACACATAATGGCTGCATAGTGCATACTGTGTTCTGAGCCAAGTCCCTCCCCACTGTAACTGGGTTTCCATTCAAATGTATCGAATTATGAACGAGTCGGAAAAATGCACGTTTCCATCCACTAATATGTAGTAGATGGTTCATAAACTAAACAGTAGGTGGCACCATTTTGGTAGCCAGGTGAGACGCATATCATTGTCTCCACCAGGCCAAAGGTACACTGTGCCCCGTCGGTTAGGTAAAAATCACATCGGGCCTGTTATAGCACCACCATGAGACGGATATTTGCGAAACAAAATTCTTTCTGTTACTACTCCTACAGATTTTGTCCAAACCTCACGGTATACATTACCTCTGTAATCATGCGATCAAGACGTATCTTTCACATTCCTCATATTCCATTCCGATTGGCTATGATTGGCTTCCAAGGTTTGAGGAGATGCCCGTTTTGCATAAAATTGCTGGGAAACTAAGCCCAGGAAGAACCTCAATCCCAACATTTACAAATATCCCCACTGGCCTATAACTCTTGAACCATACAACGTACAATCAACATGTTTTTTTTTTCTTCCCTGGATTCTTTTGGTCATCATGACGCAACATATAGGCCCCATTTATGACAGATTACATGTACTGCTATAGTGCGTTTTTGTCAAAACACACTTTTTGCTACTCCTACAGATTTAGTCCAAAACTCAGTACACATTATTTCCAGCCTGACTCCAGTCCCTGAATCACTAACCATGCCCATATGTTCAGGTCAGACTCGGTTGAAAATCTGTATGGCAAATCAGCTTAGTTTCAACTCGATGATATCAAACAACGGCGCCGGACCGGACATTCCCAAACAAAATAAAAAATGGCGCCGCCCACTGCGGTAACTTGGGATTGTAACGTTCTTGCTATGAAACATCAGTAGCAGACAATTAGCTTAGCAAGTAGCAACAGGTTAGCCAGCCGCATAACAACACGAATAAGGGTCGCTTAACAACGACGTTATCTTTACTATTGTGATTGATTAGAGGGTGAACCAATCACCAAAGACTGCCTCTTTGGCAAGGCCCATCACAGAAACAGCTGCAGTAGGAAGGGCTTTCAGGCTGAATAATGGAGTGAAATGAAATGAAAATTCAGGCTCAGAGTGTCAGGCTACGTTATTTCTGCAGTCATGTGATCAACATACAAATGTATACAGTATGAGTCTTATTTTTTCAATTGGCTAAAACTGCCTTCCAAAGCTTGCAGGCCCAACCACTCTCTACGCTCAGTCACATACTGTACAGTACAGTATTGTATATACAGTAGTTAAACAATACATTATCCTCACCGGATTTGTATTTTCTTCACTTCTTCATGTTCACTTACTGTATATTGTGACTGACTGGAGTTTTAAATGTTTAAATGTGATTAACTACAGAACAACAAAGAGAGTTCCTGATTGTCCCAGAAATCCAGTGTCTAATGTGTCTATAATGTTAGCCATTAATAACTAAATAGCGTGTTATAAGCTTTGTGCCAACTGAGAGAGTTTTTGGATTACCAAGACTGACCTGGCAGGAAAATGATATTTCCCAACTTTTAGCCAGACAGTAGATTGAGGAGAATGTAAAATGGTGATGAATGATTTCCATCACTCCTGAGTTAGGGCTGAATGAGTTGTTTGGGCCCCATATATAAACTCCCTTCAAGGGGTGAGATATGATTTACACGTGTGCGTGTGTGTACAGTATACACACACGGACACGCACGCATGCACGCACGCACGCACGCACGCACGCATGCACGCAACTGCATGCAGCAGTTGGGGGTTACATTCCTTGCTCAAGGGCCTCTTCATGGCAGATGTTGGGTGTGAGGACAGTTTGTCCTGTTCGCTTTACCCTTTCAGTCTTCATTGCTCTGCCCAGGGATCTGAACCGAGGCCATTCCAGTCACAAGCATCAAGCTACTGTATAGCACTGTGCTCCATGTGACTTCACCGCCGAGCGCAAACTCAAACTCCATTGTGAATTGACCATAATGGCCAGGTGTCTATTTTTACACAGTCAAGCTGTTGTACTGTATGCAGCACTGCTGTTTCCTTGAGCACGTTCAACTGGAGCCAGACACTGGCACTGTTTTCTCCATTCAGCGCCCGGGCAACAAAGATGACCCGCCTGTTATAAATGCTCGCTGCTGTCAACGTCTAGCCTATCTTGTTCACCAACACCCAAAACGACTTTGTTTGCACAAGTATTAAGCCAAATTATCTCCTCAATAAAGCCATCCACTTCAGTGGATGCATGAAGTTTATTATTAGCTGGCAGCTTGGCGTTTGGCAGGGAGGGGGGGGGGGGAGCGAGGAAAGAGAAACAGCAAACACAAAGCAGTTGGAGCGGAATAGGAACTTGACAGTCAGTCAGTGCAATTTATCATTCTGTCAAACTTCACTGACTGCTGCTGCAGAACTATCTACAGTGTACACACAATCACCCCCCCCCCCCCCCCCCCCCCCGCCGCCACACACACACACACACACACACACACACACACACACACACACACACACACACACACACACACACACACACACACACACACACACACACACACACACACACACACACACACACACACACACACACACAATGCTTGAGGATTGCTGAGGAGAGGAGGGCCAGAGCATAGAAATCTGCCAAGTGAGCATGTTTGTAATTTCAGAGCGATTTCAGCCCCTTGGCCTCATGTCAGCCTGAGTGCATGCAAACATCCAGCGTTTCATATCAGTTGATTTATCATTGTTGTTTTGTCATATCACTCAGTCTATATTAACAGATGCTCAATTTCATCTTGACAATGTTCAATAACATCAAAAGATGTTGTCAGTTGTGGACAGTAACTCAGTATGTTTACTTGAGTAGATGTTTGCAAACACGTGGCTTTCACTTCGCTACATTTCAAATAGAAACATTGTAATTTTGACTCGACAACATTTCTAGGAATGTTCAATGCATCAATGCATTGATATTAATAAGAAAATGTACTGTGTACTTTTCACTCTTGAATACTTGAGTAAACGTATACTTTGTGAACCCCTGCTTGTTGTTGATTGACTCCCCTGGTTTCATGCAGCTATCCATGCTGAATGCTGTACAGTAGAAACAACTCAGTATGTTGTGACAACAAAAAAAGATCAATAGTCTAATAACAGTGAGGCATTGTATGATCCCATAGCCCGCAGGGCTCTTCACCCTGTTAAGTTTCTGATCTGTGACATCATGCACATCCTGTAGCGGTTGTGAGCTGTCATTGGTCTATGTCAGCGGGGACATGTACAGAAATAAAACTTTGTAAAAAGATAACGTAGGGCTTCTCCATCAAACACTCACCGCCGCCAGAGAATGTCAGACATCAGAAAAGAGAATCAAAGGCACTTTTACTTTCAAACCACTTCACTTGAGGCTGGAGTCAAAGTGCTGCCACATCTCAGCAAGCATGCAGTAAAGAGTGAGACCTTCTGCAATGGTCACATTTGCATGAATGAAACCTCTAAGCAGCTACACAGCACACATTCACCCCGCAGTGTGAATGGGGGTTTCATACCATATCAGAGATTAGCCTATTACGACATCTGAGTTGTACCTGGTCCATTGGATAAATCACCATTACTGTCATGACTGATTCACACAATTCACGCTAAATGGCCCCTTTCTGATGTGCTGTAGACAGGAATCTATGATTACGTTTAGTCTCTGGCTCCATTTCATTTTGACCATCATATCATTTACCTTTTCCCCTGGCACACTTCAAAGTGTGGACACTTCAAAGTAGAATGAGTGACTGCCAATCTGCGACCGAGGACGGCTCTTTTGATCATCTGCGGAAAAACTCCCCACCCGCCATACCGCCCACCCAACACAATCAGGAGAGAGCGTGCCAGAGAGGCGGTTTTGACAGCCATAAGATGAATGCAGTCATCCTCAGAGCTATCAGATAAACGCAGCATGCCTTAATCCATTAATATGAAAATGAGGGAGGAGGGGGAGTCAGGGGAGGGCTTTTCCATAACAGCTAAACGCCTCAGAATTAAGTTTTCAAAGGGATGTTTAGCATTCAAAGCACTTAATGGTCTGTGTGTGTGTGTGTGTGTGTGTGTGTGTGTGTGTGCGTGTGCGTGTGTGTGTGTGTGTGTGCGCGTGTGCGTGCACGCCTGCCTGCCTCCTTCCTTGTTGGCGGGCCGTCCTCAAACTGAACAGACACAACAACATATCAAAACAAAAATCTATTGGTTGGTAATGCACGTTAATCTGGACTATTAAAAAAAGCTGCTCTATAAGAGCACAATGACTAGTTGTGTGCCTGTAAAATTTTAAAATAGTTTTTGAAACTTTTCACCTTTAATGGCATGCCCAAAATAGGGATGACAGGGTGCATAACAAAGTGACAAAGATTACGCCTTGGGGTGCTATGGAATGCCACGTTTTAAATAGAACATCTCGAATCCTCATCAACGCCTGTGATTAAAACAGTGGCTAAATGCACTTGGACAACAAAAATAGCTGCTTTACTGAGCAAGTAAATGCAGCAATAGCTGGAAATGTGTTAGAGAGCTGTTTCCTGTTAGTCCTCTCTTCTCCATACTGTACAGCAGGGGTCTTCAACAGGGGGTCCGTCCAGGACCCCTAGGGGGTCCTCAGAGTTACTACAGGGGGTCCTCGCCATCTTCCAATCCTTTTTACCGTATATTAACAACTTGAACCCTAGTGTCCATATTCTGAGAACTGTAGCCAAAAATAGCAGATCTACAAGCTCACAACGCCTCGCGCTTGTAGATCGGCTATTTTCGGCAAAGAGGTTTGGTGTAGAGTGGAAAAAAGAGCAGACTTAAGGTCTTTGCACACTGCTGCGTTTTTTGGGCCGAATATCGGAGTGAATTTCGGAGTGCATGAATAAAAAAATCAACCTCACGTTATGTCAATCACGTTTGCACACTGCCGTCCGTTTCGTATTTATTTTCGGACCAGGGTTGATTTTTTCCGATTTTCGCAGCTGTTGCACTGAGTCCCTTGCTCTCTCTCTCTTTCCTCTCTCTCTCCCTGGCCTACGGCTTTCGGATTTCCAAAACGCATGAAAACACGCAGTGCAGTGTGCAACCACCTTAAGTACAGAGTGAATGGTGGTCAAGTTTATTAGGTAAAGACGCCTCAAGTGGTTAAATATCTGAAAACAAAAATTGACATGAATCCAAAATACACTGATGATTGTGCTATCAAGCGATGAAACTATATGGAATCTATGAAAAGGATGTGGGGGTCCCTGCTTCATCTCTCTCTCAACTAAGGGGTCCTTGGCTTGAAAACGTTGAAGACCCCTGCTGTACAGTACTGTATGTCTCCTTTACTTATCCATCTATTAGTATCATGCTGTGTGTACTGTGTAGTACCTACAAAGAACTTTTTTTTTTTACCCAGGTAAATACTGGTATTACAGTATACCAGTACATCCAAACAAGTCTAAACAGAATCCAGTTTAGCAAACGAGTAAAGCCTCCTGCTAGAATCAACAACAAAAAAATCAGGGCACTTTTAATTTTGATACTTGAAGTGCATCTTCATTAGCCTTGCATTGCCACACTGATGACGTGGAATCACTCACAGGTTCCTCCACAGTATCAGTCTAGACTTTGGCCCATAGGCAGAGAGTATGAGAAATCAGAAAACTGTAAATTGTAAATGGTGCATTTATATACCGTAGCGCCTTCATCCAAGGCGCTTTACATAGATTGTGCATTACATTCACCCATTCACACACACATATTCATACACCGATGGCGGAGGAAACCCTGCAAGGCACCAACCTGCTCACCGGGAGCAACTAGGGGTTCAGAGTCTTGCTCAAGGACTCTTCGACACTAACCGGGATCGAACTTGGAACCCTTCGGGAAACCTCCATGTTCTAATGACGGTTTCTCTACCCCTGAGCCACTGCCGCCCCCTGACATGGGGGAAATGCACTGGCGTAGCGACCCACCACCGGGCCCCAATGCGAGGTTTTCACCACAGCCCCCCCCCCCCCCCCCCCCGGTCAGAAACAGCGCAGCACAGCGGCTGCCAACACAATAAAATACAGTAGGCAACAGCGGCCATCAGAAGACACAATATAACAGTATAAATCAGGGGTCTTCAACGTTTTCAGGCCAAGGACACCTTGGTTAAGAGAGAGATGGAGCAGGGACCCCCACAACCTTTTCATAGATTCCATATCTACAAGCTCACAAGCTTGTAGATCGGCTATTTTCGGCTACAGTTCTCAGAATATGGACACCAGCCTTCAAGTGGTTGATATAAAAAGGATTGGAAGATTTGGAGGACCCCCTGCAGTAACTCTGTCTGAGGACCCCCTTTTGAAGACCCCTGGTATAAATGCTATTAATTACCTTTGAGTGGAAATTCTGTTCCTAATCCTCCTCCTCTGATCAAGTCACGGCACGGACTGCTCAACATGTCAATATCCTACTTGCTTCTGTAACCTATAACTCTTTTTATTTTTTAATTGGGTGGCGGGCCCACCAAAAAAATCAGATATTAGTTTCAGAGCCATTCTGTAGAAACTACCGATAACAGCCCTAAACGCTAAACAGACGGCAGAGAGAAGATTCTTAATGCTACTGCTAAAAGTAAACAGGAAACAGCTGTCCTCAAAGCAACTGATCAGATTGGGCAATCAGTAGCACTCATCAAGAGGGCCAATAGAGTGTCTTCTCCATCCAGTAAGCATTTAAAAAAAAAAAAATATATATATATATATATATATATATATATATATATATATATATATATATATATATATATATATATATATTATTATTTTTTTTTTTTTACATGCGACTGCTCCGCCCCTGGGGAAATGACCGGACCAATCAGGCTGCTTTTCACTGTTGTACGGACAGCAGTTGAAACGCATTTTCTTTTACTCATCATTTACCTGTCATTTTCTGATTTACCAATTTTCTAAAGTACCAATACTTTACTTTTTACTCAAGTGAAATTGTGAATACAGAACTTGTACTAGGAACAGAGTATTTACTTTGTGGTATTGGTACTTTTACTTAAGAGCATTAGGTACTAATTAAGTTTACTTATTCCACCACTGCCTCCATCCGTTCCCCTCCTCCCGTTGGAGGTGAAGTGAACTCACCTAATGGGGTTATGTGTCTCCAGGAAATGGTGGGCTCAGGTTTCCCGCTGGCTGTGCAGATGAGTGACACGTTGCTCCCCTCGTTTACCGTGATGTCAGAAGATATGTCGTATATTTTGGGGGGAACTGCAATGCAATGGAGAGAGGGAAGAGATAAAAAATTAGATTAGCAGTTTGAATCTGTAGTATGATACATCCTCCTATACACCCTCACTTACACCCCCCCACCCCCAACAAACCAGACTATTGCAAGTAACAGTGCTGAAACTGTCCGTATGCTGCTGTAGTTTTGATTGACTGATTGAAAATGTTATTAGACAAAAACGGAGAACAGTACAAGTAAAGTCAATACAAGAAATACTAGAAATGTAGTACAGTACAAGTACAGTTAAACACCCTGCCTAAAAGGAACATCCCAAATAAGACCTTTTACGGTCTTCTTTACATTGGAAGTCCTAGGTATTCAATTCATGGACATAACAAATAGCAAGCAAAGAAAACATTCAATAACATCACAGTTATAAAAACACTATATGTACAGGATAGGGGAAACAAGGAGGTGGGCTAAGGTAGGGGGGTGTGCTCACTTCTCACCTGTCTATGGGAGAAGTGATAACTAACTACGTCTCCGGCCTCCTGAAAGGTGTGTTTTCAGGGCAGTTTTGAAGAATGCCAGCGAGCTACATGTTTTAAGGGAGGTAGTCAAGGAATTCCACACCTGGGTGGTAGTGTTGTAGAAGGAATATTTATTACCCATATTTGTCTTATGGGTTTGTGTTATCAGATCGTGCGCTGACTCTGGTGTTGTGGCTGTGGATGTCGCTAACTTTTTGGAGATGTTTGGTCAGATATGTGGGTACTGAGGGGATGGAGGGCAGATTTGCATTGACTATTTTGAATGTCAATCCCATTTTTTGTTGTTTAACCCTGTCTTCAACGCTGAGCCATAGTAGGCCAGCAATACAGTATGTGTGGGAGAAACGTGGGTCATGGGCCCCATGTCGAGAAGTAGCCGAATCTGTTTGTTTTGGGAGGTTTGGAGATTAATCTTTAGTGGCTTTTTGATGTTTGAGTACCATGAGGTGCAAGCATAGTCAAAGTTGGACTGAATAGTAGTAGTAGCGCTATCGGTGCCAAAATGCGTCTACAGCAACTGAAGCGAAAATATTCTGGATGCCAGGCAAACACACTGTTGTGCAAGAGGCAGGTGGCATGGCAGCTACTGTATGGTAAACTAAACTGCATGCACTGTGGCTTCATAAATCCTAGCTTTGTTTAGACTGAAACTTCATTTGGCTGCAATAAAGACTTTACACAGTACATCCAAACAAGTCAAGACATACAGTAAGTTCAAGAAATCGGAATCATCAACAGTCCCTGCTGGACATGATTTCATAATAGGCAAGTTTCTGATAAATCCTCCTGGTGCTCAATAAAGACTATTTAGAGTTTAGACTATTACCACACACACAAACACACGCACGCACGCACGCACGCACGCACACACACACACACACACACACACACACACACACACACTATAAATACACACTCACAAAGACATCGAGACAAAAAATAATAAGTGCAACGCACGCACGCACGCACGCACGCACGCACGCACGCACGCACGCACACACACACACACACACACACACACACACACACACACACACACACACACACACACACACACACACACACACACACATTGAATAACATTAAGTGACAAACAATGTGCACAGACAGTACACACACTCAATATAACCATTTTAATCTGACAGATTTGTATCTTTCACAGAGCCCCTGCAGTGACTCATGCTATTTAATGGGCTCTGGATTGTCTGGGGGTTTCAACTGAACTATTCCAAACTAAACCCTTGATCCCTCCTCTCAACGCCTCCTGAAAAACTGTCAAAAGAGAAGTTGAATCAACAATTCTCCCCAGTTCCTCCTTAGGCCTGTCACCCTGCATAGAGTCAGACGAACTCTGTTGTGATTTGAACTCTCTCCAATTTGTCTGAGTCCTCCTCCCTCACTTCCTCAGTCCTCACTTCCAATATAAGTGAAGTTTAAGTTTAAGTTTAGAAGTACCTTTGAAAACATTGGTATTCAAAGTACAAATGACACAAGTACATTTTCTTTTTGATATCATTGCATTGCTATATAAAAAATGTGTATACCCCCTCCCCTGCAAAATGTAAATAAAAGATCAACAATAGTGAAAAGAGCTGATTTACAAGCTCACAATGACCACTTTGTGAGCTTGCAGAGCTGCTATTTTTAGATGTACTGTGCGTTTTCCCTTCCTAGAAATGTAGTGGTGTTAAAAGTAGGAAAGTACAGTATTGGTAAAAGGTATCCAAGAATAAAAAGACAGTGCAAGTACAGTACTCAAGTTCAGTGGTGGAAAAAGTACTCAGTACTGCATTTTAGAAATACTCTTGTTACAAGTAAAAGTCAGAAATTCAAAATGTACTTGAGTAAAAGTATGAAAGTGTTCGTCAAAATGTACCAAAAGTAAAAGAACAAAATGTTTGAAAATAGCAGATCTACAAGCTCACAACACATAGCAATGTGACACGTTGTGAGCTTGTAATGTAGATCGGCTATTTTTAATAGTCAAGGTATAAAATAGGAATAAATTGGTTCATGTATGTTTTACTATATTATAATTTACATCTGCAAAGTAACTAGTAACTAAAGTTTTCAAAAAATGTAGTGGTGTAAAAGTACAATATTTGCATCTGAGATGTAGTGGAGTAGAAGTAAAAGTATTGGAAATTGGAAATACTCAAGTAAAGTACAAATACCTCAAAATTGTACTTACATGTAAGTATGGTACTTAAGTAAATCTACTTAGTTACTTTACACCACTGCCCAAGTAAATGTACAGTACTTGGTTACTGTCCAGTAAATGTACAGTACTTGGTTACTGTCCAGTAAATGTAAAGTACTTGGTTACTGTCCAGTAAATGTACAGTTCTTGGTTACTGTCCAGTAAATGTACAGTACTTGGTTACTGTCCAGTAAATGTACAGTACTTGGTTACTGTCCAGTAAATGTACAGTACTTGGTTACTGTCCAGTAAATGTACAGTACTTGGTTACTGTCCAGTAAATGTACAGTACTTGGTTACTGTCCAGTCCACCACTGGCAACAATAGAAGACAATGTTGCTCGGCGCTCGATGAACATCTCCTCTCTTGTGCCATAACCCTTTCCCTCTGATTCAGACACAATTCGTTGTCTGTGTTAATGAGAAAGACCCGCCGTTCATCCGCTGATGAAAATAACATCTTCCTGAGGCTATTAAAACTTGTCGAGGTCTGCATCATATGAGGGGTAATACAAGAGAAAACACAGAAAATGAATTATCTATCCGTCTAGCTGGCATAGCGTCGGCACAACCCGGGACGCACGTATCAACACCGACCGTATTAATGATCGCAGGCAAATAGCCTTCAGCCAACTGTAGGATGATGCATCATTAGTTGAGCCAAGTGTGAAATTATTGTAATGAGTCTGTCGGTATGTCACTCTGACCATGAATTTGGTCAGGTGGTTCAACAACGCACACTAGTAGTTTGCCTTGTTTAATTATTATATCTGCCAGGCCCGAAGGCCTGGCGAAGGCCTGATTGATTGAAGAATTTATTAGAAGTTTGAGGAAAAAGTACAGTTTCATGACAGTACAAATCACTGGTACAAGGTCAACTAACAGGAGATCCTAGTAAGCGCTTCGGCTTATTTACACAGGAACCACTTTATGTATCTCTTATAACATTGAAAGACAGACGGATAGAACACAGTACTTTGTATATAGGGAAATGTCAGTAACAAAAGGGGAGACATTAAAAAGCAGTCATAAAAATAAATAATAGTAATAAAGTGAAATAGGAGATATATACAAAGGAAAAGGGGAGGTAGGAATGGGTTTAGTTTAACTTTTCAGACCGATTTTGAAGAAGGCTAGGGATAAGCACTCCTTTAAGGCCTGCCTGTCTGTCTGTCTGTCTGTCTGTCTGTCTGTCTGTCTGTCTGTCTGTCTGTCTGTCTGTCTGTCTGTCTGTGGAGTTAATGTTGCAAACCGCTGGACCTACAGAAACATGATTTTCTTATACCAAATTAGTTACACAAGATCTCGATCTCGAAAGTCATGCGACATTGGGCCATATATTTTGCCTGTAATTGGTTTCCAAAACTAGTGGGGAGGCTTGTAAAAGTTGACCAAGGCTCCAACAACGTCCACAAATGCATTTTATTTTCCTCCAAAACACTAATAGTTTCTGTGCACAATTTATACAGGCCAAATATAACGTTAAAAAATAGGAAATAAGAAATGAACACTTCACAGTTAAGCAAAAATAAAACAACAATAAAGCAAGAACTCAACTACTTTAACAGGCAATGCTCCCAAGGCCCTAGATTACAGTATATAGCAGCTGGTGGAGGCTGGATGGGTACCAATTCTACCAAAGTATTGGCATGAAAATGTAGGCCCATGAGTTATCTTACACAATTACACTGTTTTACAAAACAAATTCCAAATACATATTTCAGGTGCCAAATCCCTCACAAGATTATTAAAATGAAATGTACGCTAACCCATTGAAAAAAAAAAAGAAAAGAAAAAGAAATCCTCCTCCACAGTACTTGGCACCTTCCCAATCAACAGGATTGCCAGCGCTGCAGAGGAGAGATAGGTGACCAACAATGAATTCAACTTCAACCTCACACAGTGTCAATAATGAAGACATGCAACACAAACTACTAAACACACACTTCCCAGCTGGCTTAATGGAGATTGCTCATGCAAAGTTACTTTCTATTACTTTTTATGCAAGGGTTCCCAAACTTTTTCGACCCCCGAAAATAATCCTATTTGAACTGGGGAGCCCAGACCCTGACAAGAACTTGGAATTGTAGGAGTTTAATTTGACTCGATTCTACAGATAAATATTGTGAAGATAGCCAAACTACAAGCTCACATCGCCTCGCATTGTAGATCGGCTATTTTCAATAGGTAGGTAATCCCGACCCCCAGCTATGTCGATAGACATAGCTGCGGTGTCAAGCGGTGTCAATCCGCACCGCTTCAAACAGCGACATCGCAGCTACACGGCAGCACTCTGGAAAAAGTGCTATAGGGCAGAGGCTGCCCCATGACAAGGTCAATTTTCACTTACAAAAAACGTACATACAACATGCAATCAACCCCAAATATGAATCGCATGTTGAGGGACCTGCAGAGTGCCCCAAAAGCAGAAACACTTCTGACCACAGAGGGCGCCAAAAAAATTGAAACATTGTATGATACTGTATTTCATACATGGGCAACTGGCGGCCCGCGGGCCACATGCGGCCCCCACCTTCACTTATTGCGGCCCGCAGGTTAATATCGGAACACTGATAGATTTCAGGTGTTACAATTCTAAACATGCATACATGACCCGCTTTAATTACTTCAGTCGTAGTAGGCTTACTATTCTTTTTTTATGCCCAATGTATTTGTATTTAAGTTCATAAAGTTACATAATAACATTTGAAAATCCAATTCAAAAATAGCAAAAATAGCAGATCTACAAGCTCAAAACGCGTCGCAGGGTGACGCGTTTTGAGCTTGTAGATCTGCTATTGTTGCTATTTTTAACTGTATATGCATTGTGGCCCTCTGGAGTGAGTGTGGAAATAAAGTGGCCCTCTCCATCATCAAAGTTGCCCATCCCTGCTGTATTTGATAGTAATGCTATTTCCCCCCGCTGATTCATTGAGTCCTGACAGCTGCAACCCACCATGGGTAGGTGCACCCGGCCTGGCGGAGGCATGCGTTCTGTGGAGTGCCCCTTTATAGTTGAATCCGTTTATCACTGGTATTATTTAGCTGGTGGTAAATCTCAGTGGTTCTGGATATCAGGCACCATCTGTGTCCAAGTAAACAAACACACACACACACACTGCAATGATATAAGAGTCTGAGAAAACACCACGGCTGATTCGTTTTCTTTTTTCTATTCTTGTTCTGTTTCCCTGCAACTTCAGTGGGTGTCATTTTTGATCAACAGATCGGGATCTAAATGAGATAAAAGTGGGGGACCTTTTGGCGTGAGAGGTCCGGAGGCGGTGTTGAATCTAGGTTATTGCCTGTCGTACTCCTGTGTTTACTTGCTGTAGGACCCCACTGTTGACACATCTCCTTAGTGTCTGATAGTGCAAAATTGAAAAGGCTGCTGTTGATCCTATCTGCTCTTGGCGGGAGCTGAAAAGGTTGTTTCTTTTTTTTTTGTTCAGAGGTTTGTCTTGAGGAACCGCCCCTCTCCGCCAGACAAGGATGCCAAACAAAAACAAATTTTACTCTTATGTACCTGTACAAAAGACGTAACAATAAAGTACAACCTTGAACCTTGAGTCCCCGAGCTGATATCTAGTTTTTAGTTCAGATGATTTAGTGTAGAGAGCACCCAACAGACAGTGGCATAAGTAACTAAGTACATTTACTTAAGTACTGTACTTAAAGGAGTAGTTCACCCCCAAAATGATTTTTTTTCTATTGATTACTCACGCAATAGAGGCTTGAGTTCAATAATCTTTTGTTTTTTGTCGCATTCCTAAGACACAAAATGTATTATAGTAAACTTACCCTGATGGTTTCCCCATCCAGGGCCATGCATTTGGGTCCCCATCCAGGGCCATGCATGGAATCAATGGGGGTAAATTTACTATAATCACATTTTTGTCTTGTCTTGTATTTTGAAAATACAAAAAAATATTATTGAAATATCTATGCCATGAGTAATCAATAGAAAAAAAGTTATTTTGGGGGTGAACTACTCCTTTAAGTAAAACTTTTCATTACTTTTACTTTACTGGAGTATTTCCATTTTTTTTTAGTTTTACTTCTATTCCACTACATCTCAATAGACAAATATTGTACTTTTTACTCCACTACATTTATTTGAAAACTTTAGTTAATATAGTTACTTGTAGATTGTTATTATTATTACAAAACATACACTACCCACTTCAGCCCTAGATACATTTTCCACCACTGCCAACAGAGGAGTACACGCAGCCAAGTCACGGATCTAAAGAGAACAAAGTTTAGAGATAATTGTTCAACCATTAAAAGGAGAAACTGTGAAAACTTGGACGACAGCTGTGGGACAGGGCTGTTCTGTCCGTCTGAGGACAAGTGAGCAGTTAATTTATTCCTGAGACTGTGAGCTATGATCCTACCATTTATTCCTGACCTCGCTAACCAATTAAGCGGGACTCTATGCTAGTCTCATGGAGGTGTGTCTGTGTGGTGTGATCTCAACTGTGACCACTTAAGGTATGAAACGGGTCCGTGCCTGGCTGTCATACGGCGGCCAAAAAAGTGCATGCTAACTAACACGTTTATATGGAAAGGGACATCTGGCTGCTATGCTACAGCGACGATATTTCACAAGCTAAGTTGCATAGGGACCACAGGGGACAGTGCTGGTAGCTGGGTCTGATGACAATAGTGAGTCCACGGGACCACTTGGAACAGCAGTTGATTTTGGATTTCTATATTCATTTATATTGTTTGAGTGAAAAAGTTTGCATAGGAAAAGGTACAGTTTAATGACAGTAAAGTTCGATGGTACAAGGTCAACTAAAAGGAGATCCTAGTAAGCTTTTCGGCTTATTTACACAGGAAACCTTTATGTATCTCATATAACATTGAATGACAGACAGATATAACACAGTACTATGCATTAGATAGTGCAAAAAGAAAATATATATACAGTAGATTTTTACAATAAAAGGGTCAGGGAGGCTGAGCTAGGTTTGTTTTTACCACTTACGAGTGGCTGCCGCCTGTAAGTGGTTTTTCAGGGCGATTTTAAAGGATGTTAGGGATTTACACTCCTTTAAGGCCTTCGGTAAGGCGTTCCACATTTTGGTAGTATAGCAGGAAATGCATATCAAGCTACCAAAACAAAAAAACATATTATTTTGAATGCACTTCAAGGCCTGGCTAATTAAATGTTTTTGCTATTAACCCTTAATCCACAGCCTGAGGTTCAGCTGGCTGTTCTTGAGTCGTGGTTGAAGACTAAGGGTGAGCATGTATTTGCTGTCAGGTCTCCTCCACTCTGGAAAGACCCATCTGAGGAGCTCAGACTGATGAATCATTATCTTCTTTTGAATAACTTCTTAACCACTTAAACCCTATATGGCCACTGTTTCCCAAACAGTGTGTCGCGATCCATTTGTGGGTCGAGGACGAGGACACATTTTTATAGGTCCCTTAATTTCTTGTTTCCTACATTTTGTTTTTAATTATTATTTTAATATGTATTATTTCAAAATATTTAAAAAAAACAAGTAATTTCATGAATAAATAAAAGAAAAATCAACGAAATTCCATGAATTAGAAAGCAATGTTTTAAGAAGTAGTGAAAATAAACGATCAACAAGCTCACAACGCGGCGCGAATTTAACGCATTGTGACCTTGCAGATCTGCTATTTTCACTAGTTTGGGTCCCAGGCAAATGTCTAATTTCTCTTTTGGGTCACATGCTAAAAAGCTTGGGAACCACTGCTATATACTTCCTAGCCCAGGTTCCTATGTATCGTCAAAGACCCGAGGGAGTGAAGTGGCAAGTGGGGGAGTTGGTTTAGATCAGTGGTTGTCCAGAACCCAAAATTCACAGATCCTTGTGGATGGCTGTCTTTGTTTGTGTCTGTCCTGTCCTTGTCCCTTTTAAAGATTAGTTTTTTGGGCTTTTGTTTTATTGGACAGGACAGTAGACTGACAGGAAATGGGGGGAGAGGTGGGGAGTGACACATGGCAAAGGTCGTCCGGATCGGGAATCGAACCGGCGCCACCGCCAGGGATCCATGCCTGTGTGGCAATGCCTAACTGGACCGGTAGGCCAGTGGGCGCCCCGTCCGTGTCCCTTTAATGCCTGTATATGGCGATACTGATGTCATAAATATGATATCATACATAGTGAGTCCACTCCTGACGCAATTAACTGACCTCCAATTACTATGAATAATGGGTACTGTACTAAGAACTCTGACGGATACAGTGGGTATTGCGTTTCAGAGGGCTTTGTTCACAATCTGAAGCAGTGGTCAGTGCTGTACGGATGGGGAATTTTCTGAAACCTACCGGTATGTGCGAGGAGGTAGCTGAATCTATAATTGTCGTTATAACTCATTATGTGCACTAAACCACAACTTCTATTGAGTCATTTCCACTCTACTAGGGGATTTTCCTTTGTTTTATTTATATATTTTTTTATAAATGACCAAGTTGTGATTAGCTAACAACTCGGGTTGCATCCACATTTCCAATATCCCCAAACCGAACATCCGACATGATCCATTCAAGAGGTACAGTAGTTCCTGGTGGCAAACTATGTTTTATACAATTGAGCAAAAGCCGCATCCCACTTCCAAGCCCATTCACGCCCACTTTGCATCCTATCCACTTCAATTCAACTTCAACTCAACGGTAGGGAGTTGGGACGTAGGGAATACCGCCCATAACTCTATCATTGGCCCCCCCGTTGCCATGGTGACCGCCGTCCATTGGCTCGTATTCCCAGCTATGGGACCGGCGGATCCAATTTCAACCGAGGGGGGCGTAGCCAGAACACACACACACACACACACACACACACACACACACACACACACACACACACACACACACACACACACAAAAATAGCTAATAGTTAGCTCACAACTTTCCACTTTTCTCTTTCACCTCAATCGCAGTAACATCCGTATACACCACTTGGCTAGGACTGATCACGTGGCACACGGAGTTCTTAACCGGAAGTGCGTCCGGCGGTCAAATATGTCCGACCGGAAACGTGCGCTGCGCCACAATAGTTCCGCCACAATAGTTCCGCCACAATAGTTCCCCCCCCAAATTTTTTTTTTTTTTTTTTTTACTTTTTTTTAAAAAAAAAAAAATTCTTTTTTTTAACTTTTTTTTCAATAAACTTTTTTTTTTGAAAAAAATAGTTTTTTAGTAAAGAAGCGGGCATGGACTCTAGATGTGAGCGGCCCGAAGGGCCGCGAACCTCTAGTGTTTTACAATTTGTCAGAGGGAGGGAGGGAGGGAGGGAGAGAGGGAGAGAGAGAGAGAGAAAGATGGAAAGATGGAAATGCAGTTTGGCAATCCTTCATCAGACAGTGTAAGTATTATTAGGCTGTTTGTGTGTGTGTGTGTGTGTGTGTGTGTGTGTGTGTGTGCGTGCGTGCGTGCGTGCGTGCGTGCGTGCGTGCGTGCGTGCGCGTGCGTACGTACGTGCATGTGTGTGTGCGTGTTGGGTTGGTCCAGTGCCGAGGCCTGTGAGGCTAAGCTTTCCTCACGGCCATATGAAACAGCTTACACACTATAAACAGTGTTAAGAGGTCAACACAGTACAAGGTGCACACTTTTTTGCCTTCTGCTGAGGAAAAGTGACAGGAATAAAAAGCAATGTAATCTCTTAGCCTGAGGTACAGTAGCTCTATCACCATCTGCTGCCACTACTCAGAAGTGCTTAACGGACACCATCCTCGCAAATGCTCTGACCCTTGAACAGCTACATTAAACTGCTATTCTCCTACATTTTTATGTACATATGCCGTACAATATGTGTCTCCCTTTCTAAGCCTCCCTTCAAAAACAACAGGGACATTTTCGACCGCACCGCCCTTTTTGACGATGGGGCACCCCCACAACTGTTCCCTCGCAAACGACCCGGCTTGTTTTTTTGTTTTTCTCTCTCGTGCTAATTCATTAGTGGCTCCGTGATTGTCATGTTTGCCTGCATTCCACTGTAATTTCCACTGCTACAGCCTAGCGGGAGGCTGCCGTGGGAGATGGGGTGAAAGGGGGGCTGCCACAGATGATCCCGCCATCGTCTTCTCCCTCTCGGCGGACGCCCTGTGTGAATAAATAAGCTTCTAATGACGCCACCTCGAATTACGGAAATGCTTACAGATGCACTATTAAAATGTGGAGCTGAGGGTGGGGGGATGGGGGGGGGTTCTCGCTCATGCAAAGTGGAGTCTACGTAGCGCTGGCCGCTTCTATGAATTCTGACAGGCTTCTCCAGGGCTGACTGCTGCCACCAATTGCAGGACCCCATTACCAGCTACACCTACTGCCAGCCAGCATTCCAATTACGGCACAGACGGGGAGAAGCAAAGGCCTCCCTGTTATAACGCACAGCACCATGCACAGGGGGAAAGAAAGGGTGAGGGGGGGTAGAGCAATGAAAATGAGAGATAAAGAGAGTGGGAGGGAGAAGAATAAAGAGAGACAAAGACATCCTCTCTGTAATTCATATATCGTCGGGGTGGAAACCTGTGTCCATGTTAAGGCCAGCTGTATTATTATTATCCATGCCAAACTTTGCACTCACACACATTGGCTGCCAAACCACAACCTCCACCCCTCATTTCTCACATGGCCCTCTTCTAGCGCCACCATGAGGCCGATTCTTGCAAAACAATTTTTTTGACGTTGCTCCTACAGCTGATTGCCTACCATTGCCTTCTAAAGTTTGTGTATGTGTCGCTTATCTCCCGATTAGGGAGTCTTACTGTTTTTTGTATTTGGTAATATATCGATGTAATTATTGTTTATTCACAAGCTCTTGTTAATAGTTTTCATTGGTTCACTACTTTCAATTTCCGAAATAGCGGAAATAGACGATTTTGTGCAACGGGGGGAAAAACTTTTACTAATATGGAGATCCAAGGTTGCAACGGCCATGGGTGGTAATAGGGTCCTTTGACGTTGTTGGCGGGCTGAGCCGCGCTGGCAAGGAGTCATGGGATGGTTCTCTGGCTTACTTTATGTTCTGGTGTAGAGGGAAAGCGCTATAACAGCGGAAGTGATCATTTGTTGTTACTACGGATGATACAGAAGTTGGAACTCTAGCTGTTCAGGTGGATTTATTGTATCTATTTTTGTTATTAAATCACCAGTTCTTTAGCACGGTCTCCTTCTTTCTTTAATAATAGAAGGATAAGGATTATTCCGGAAAGGGAGAGGAAGGAGGTTATAAGATTTCTGCCCGACAGCCAATTATTTTAACCCCTTTTTATCCCCAATTTAGTTGTTATACCAATTGATTCCTCCCCACACACATTTCGGTGTTGTCACTGCTGTCGTATCCTACTGACTCACCTGCCAGTGAGGAGGATGTAAAGCCTTCGTCCTACTCCTCCCACCCAACACTCCCTGCTGACAGGTGCCACCCCAGCCCATAGGAATACATGCAGTGACAACAGGGGCGTCACACCAAATTCTGGGCCCTGGGTACAAGGATTCACTGCGGGCCCCCCATGAATGTTAACTTTTGAAAAATAGCAGATATACAAGCTCACAGCGCGGCACCGAGTGCCGCGCTGCGAGCTTGTAGATCTGCTATTTTTTTTTTATCGTGAAAATTAGGGATGCCCCGATCAGGGTTTTTTTGCTCCCGATCCGATACCGATCAAATATTATTGCTTCCGATTCGATTCCGATCTTTCCCGATCCGATCTTTTGGCAAGGCATTAAGAAGAAGAAAAAATCTGTCATGACCCCCAAAATAATCATATTTTAACTGGGGACCCCCGACCCTGAAGAGTTGAGGAAGTATATTTTGTATAACACGGTTCTATTGTGAAAATAGCAGATCTACATGCTCACAACGCCTCGCAACGCGAGGAGTTGTGAGCATGTAGATTGGCTATTTTCACAATTTCTGGCTTTAATATTTGACAATTTGGCCAATGTTTAATTTGTCATTTTAGAGGTATTAAAAAGTCCTTAATTTTTCACTTTCGAAATGTGCAGATACCCTCTATACACTTAAACTTTATGTTGATTTGTTTACTGTTGAGAGAGAAAACAATGTTGCACATTAAGTTAATCATCTGGGGACCCCCCCCAAAATAATTTGAGGACCCCCCTGGGGGTCCCGACCCACAGGTTGAGAACCACTGAGCTAGTTGACAGTGCAGAGAGACATAATTGCCTTCCTTTGATCCATTAGCAAGGGGCCAATTACTACTTATTGGCATCAGCTGCCAGCTGTACACAGAGTCTGACACAATCACCTTCCCTCTGCAGTGCTCTGTCTGTCTCATTTCTCCAAAAGCCCTTGAATATGATTGAAAATGATTAAGGATTACTGTGATTATGGTAAGCTTACATTTCATATCGCATTCACCTTACCTGTAACTTTCAGTACTCCCAGAAAATATTTTTTTGAAAAAAAAAATATATATATGTTTTTTTTTTTTTTTTTCGATTTTTTTTTTCCCCCGATCTCCGATCTTATAAAAACGGCCATATCGGCGGCCGATCCGATCACGTGATCGGGATCGGGCAACACTAGTGAAAATGTGTGCCAAGAAACATGTTTCCATGTCAGTGATGCTCAAACTTTTTCATGTGAAGGACCCCCCCCCCCCCCCATCCCAAAATATTTAGTTCCAGGGACCCCCCAGAAGCAAAATTTGAGTTACAAATGTTCACTTAAAAAATACATATATTCAAAGATTTGCGCACATTTTCACGCCTTTTCAAAAATAGCAGATCTACAAGCTCGCAGCGCGGCACTCGGTGCCACGCTGTGAGCTTGTATATCTGCTATTTTTCAATAGCTTAAGTTACTAGGGCCCCTCCACCTTGGGCCCTGGTAACTCAGTCCCACTTTCCTACCCCCTGTGACGCCCCTGAGTGACAAATATCACCCGCCCGCCCGGCTTCCCTCCCCTGAACACGGGCCAATTGTGTTCGTATAGACGCCCGACAAAGCTGGATGCACCACAGTGGATTCAAACCCACAACCTCCATGGTCTGGCACGTGCACACATAGACATCATAGGGGGCTTGAGCCCCTGCCCTTTTATCCGTCTGTGAAAAGTGCCCTCTCCACACCACGAATGCAGTTTTCACTATGGTGCAAAAAACTCAAAATTCCCCCATTCCATGTCGTACCTGAAGGCGGCGTCCAAGAGAAATTGCCTTGTCCAACATCTCCTGAACTTGAATGCGGCATCTTATGTTGAAAGAATTGCCCTCTCTGTGTAGAAATCCATGCTGTTAGGCCACATCTCTAGAAGTATGATTATGCTTAGTTCAGTGTGGTTTCAAGCACCGAAAATAGCCGAACTCCAAGCTCACAACGCGTCGCATTGTGAGCTTGGAGGTCTGCTATTTTCGATATTTCCACCAAAAGGCCCTTTTAGAAATTTCAGACCCTGCCTCTCTAGCATTCTGTGCACGTCCCTGTCCATGGTGGTGGCCAGGGACTTTACCACTGTGCCACCCGAGCACCGATATTCAGATTCTGTTTTCCAACACCTCCAGCATTTCCTACCCTCCTCCCTGCAAGGCACATAGCCAGGATGACCAAACGCTGCAACACAGAAGGCCGTTGTTATGAGGCAGATGCTTAGCTAGTCTAAGGACGCACGGTCCTTTTAATCAACAATGTGCAGTACATTCAACAAATTGGTTTGCGGCAGATTTCAAAGTTTTATTATGCAGCTTTACACAGTACAAGGTGAAACCGCTACCTTGTCCCTGAATGACTGCGTAATCCTAAAATTACCCCCCACCACCCCGCGCCTTCCAGTATTACAGGGTTATTAGAGATGACATTGATAAAGGGGAAATTTGTAAAATTCACCTGTATAAGCCGGACTTAATATACACCCCAGTAATGAGACACTTTGAGCTCACTGTAGCTATTCCTAAAAGGCCTTTTCTTATTCCCTGTCCTCGCTGCAGGCTGTAATAGGAAAAAACGACTTCCGATCCGTTAATTAGGCGTCAGACACGGAAACTAAACATAAACACTGACAGATTATATTACTCAGAGGGATTACCACCATTTGCGATGTGACAAAGCAAGGGAAGATAATATGAAGTGCTTAACTTTGTGAAAAGTTCATCCAAGTAGAAAGAGTGTCATAATTGAAAAGTATTTTTGTTGTTGTTGTTGGTCCTTAATACGGCTCTGCTTGGAAACCAAAAAACAAGACAAAATGGTGAAAAGTAGAAACTACTGTTAAGTACGTCCAATTATGCCTTCTTGTCTTTGTCTTACAGGTAGGCATGCCATGAGGCTGCTAGAGACCATTAGCAACCTGTTATGATACACTACAGGAAAGAATGAACAATGAAGCAAATTGAAATATATGGGGTTCCTGCTGTACAATGATAAAAGTGATGTGTGAATGCGTGTGTGCGCGTGAGTATGTGCGTGCATGCATGCGTGCGTGGCATGTTTTACTATCTTTGTGGGCACGATAGTAAAAACCACAGAAGATCATGTGTGGTTCACAGGGATATTGGTCAAATCCCCTTGATGTGAGAAAAAGGGGTCATTTTATGGTTAGGGTTATGAAAAGATGGTTGGGTTTGGGGTTAGGCTTAGTGGGCCGGCAGGTTAAGTCATCGGCATTTCTTCATGAAAAGCTAGTTTTCATCAAAGACAGTAAGACGAAATAAAAGTGTGTCTGTGTGTGTGTGTGTGTGTGTGTGTGTGTGTGTGTGTGTGTGTGTGTGTGCGTGCGTGCGTGCGTGCGTGCGTGCGTGTGTGCGCGCGCACACGCGCGTGCATGCGTCTGTGTGTGTGTGTGTGCACTGTGCATGTATGTGCTTTCATGTTTTTCTCACGTTTGTGGGTGTTCTTGAACGTGCGTGCGTGCGTGCATGCCTGCGTATGAAAGCATGCACACATAGTACATGTACAACAACCATAATTATGTGACCGCTGGCCAATAAACTCTGAAAGTTACTGCCCGCCACGTTTCTTTCTCGCGCTGTTATGAAACGTATCAATTTTTTCAACCGACAAACAACGAAACCACACCCTAATAATAAAAAGCAATAAAAGACCTCAGAAACTGGGATGTTTTCTCTCTTTCTCTTTCCATTTCCAGGAGCCCGCCCAGCAGCAGCGGCAGCGGAGCAGGACAGATTAGAGCCTGGCGTTGGCAGGGCCCAAACACATAAAGCCTCATCGGCCACTTATTGCCTGTCTGTCTCGGCCATCCCTTTTAGTTTAAGAACTCCTCTTGCCTGAAATGCTTGATAGCTTAATAACCAGGATTCTGGTAGACTCAGTGGTGTAAAGTAACTAAGTACATTTACTTGAGTAATGTACTTAAGTACACTTTTGAGCTATTTGTACTTTACTTCAGTATTTTCAATTACTCCACTACATCTCAGATACAAATATTGTACTTTTACTCCACTACATTTATTTGAAAACTTTAGTTACTAGTTACTTTGCAGATATAAATTATGATATCATAAAACATACATAAACCATTTTAGCCCTATTTTATACCTTGGCTATTTGAAAATAGCCCATCTACAAGATCTGCTATTTTCAAAGATTTTGCACTTTTACTTTTGGTACTTTTAGCCGGGCAGATAACAGAAATAATCGTTCACTTGCGGATACAAGCACCAAAATTGGCACACATACTCCTTAGGGATTGCTCTTTTCATAAAACCATCTGACCAAATCAAATTTCAAGATGGCGGCCATTTTTCAAGATGGCCGCCATTGAATATACAGTAATCTTGCATTACGCAATAAAATACCATAGACCTGTCCTATTTGAATGATCTTGGTGTCAAATCATAAATTTTTCACTATGTAGAATCCAAATTTGGACCCATGGACTTACTCACTGGCTTCCTTGTACCATATATCAGTCCCGGAATCCTAATATTCTGCTAAATTAGAGGTTTGTGTTATGTCTGACTCGGGTAAAATGGGTGGTAGTGTATATCTTAGTATTGTTAGAGGTTTATAGTGTGTATGTGTGTGTGTGCGGCTAAAATGCATGGTAGATATAATAGCGCCGTGGGATCACTCTTTGTCTAGTCTCTATTCTTCGACCTTTTCGACTTGGGTAACCCTGCCAGGAGTACAGGAGTACAAGACTCCTGCCGACATAGCTCTGGGGGTCATGGAGACATGCAAACTGCCTCACCACGATAAGGTGATGATCCCGTCGAGGCAGGAGGTAGTTTTTTTTTGTCTTTTCTTTTGCATCCACACTTGGTCAGCTGCTGGCAACTCTCTGCAATGGGTGGGAGCTCAGTCCAATCAATCTGCCACAGATCTCCTTTCTTGGTCCAGCCCCAGTTGTCAGGAGTCTGCACTTCTGGTTGACATACTGTTGACTGACTCCAGATGCAGGCCGCTTGATAGGAAGCGCGCTTCACATGTTGCTTCAGTGCTGCTTGCGTTGGAGGAATGGCTTCGTATGGCCTCTGCTTCCGAGCAAACAAGTCCAACCTCGCATCATTGACACCTTCAGCTGTGCTGGATCGGTCGTACATCATGACCACAAACTTCTCCAAGGTTTTCAGGTCTTCATCATCCACTACAGGTGGGTAATGGCTGAGTTTGCTGAAGACACCGGAAGCCTCATCACAAACATTCCAGGTTTGCCACGCAGACTTCTTCCTCTTTCCGCGGAATGCTGAAACATCGCAGCCAGTGAAGGCATGGAAGAAGAGCATCCCTTTGCTCTTTTCTGCAAGAGTGCAACACAGGTCATGAACAGAATCCACTTTAAGTTCTGTCTTTGGCCAAAGGCAACCCACTGCCCAGCCCTGAGGCTCATAGGGCAGGAGTCTATGTCCTGTTTCTGTGAGGCTGCTTGATGTACATTAAGTACCCCTAGTGGACATGATAATAGTTTGTCACAGGGACATACCCCAATCCAGCCTTTGATGCTGAGGTCATAGATTCAAGATGTATGACAAGGTCCATATATGGAGTTCCCTGATGTCTTCAATATTAAGCCCATATCTAACAGGACTTCATATGGGAATGCCCATATATGGAGGCCACATTGGCCACATACCACACTAACAGAATCCATATATGGCCAAGACAGATGGCCAAGACAGCCCATATCTGTGTGACTGGTTCTACAGACAGGGATCTCCATGTATGGGCATAAAAGGGTATGTTGTCAGTTGTCATGGACATCATAGTACTTTCACATAACAAATAACTGGGTAAGCATGTTTGGGCTCTCACAGCATATCTCCATATACAGTACATGGATCTCCATATATGGGTACCAGGGGGTCTTCATATATGGGTAACAGGTCCGATACATCACTGGCCAGATGGCAAAGAATTGGCACCCTGAGGCATCTAACTAGTAAATAATACTGAGAATACTAATAAACCATCAAGTACACTACATAAACCCAGGATACATAAAACTAACAGTTTCTAATATTATTCTTGCAAGAATAGGGCCAAAACTGAAACAGCCGTTTGGATGGCCCCCTGTAGTAACGCTGAGGACACCTGGGGGTCCCGGACCCTGTGGAAGACCCCTGGTATTAGCTACAGAGCCCAGGTACAGGTACAAAAGCTTTTATGCTTCAATTATGATCTAATTTGACACTGTTCTGGAGCAGGAGCAGAGCAAGGACTGTACTGAGATAGGCTCAGGGGTCATTCCGGGGGTCCCAGGTGAGGAGAGACCCCCACCAAAAGTCATAAAGGTTATTCTGGCTGCTTCAAAAGTGCAATATATGAACTTAGAATGTTTTAAAACCTTCAAAACAACTCTAATATTATGAAAATTGGACATTAACTGGCTGACATACTGTTCTGCGAGGTCCTAAAATAGATGACACCCCAGAAAGGGGGCTGGGGTCAGGAAAATCTGACACCCATCATTTTCTGACAGTTTGGTCCCTATAAAAGCCAAAGCAGTAAAAAAAATACATTTTAGCAAAGAAATCCTTAGAAGTACACTTCTTATCACACTAGGTAGTAACTCCGAGGACCCCCAGGGGTCCCGAAGCCCCTGTGGAAGACCCCTGGTATTTGTTACTACTTTTTTTTTGTTTTCAGAAAAAAAGTTTATGCTTCAATTATGATCTAATATGACATTGTTCTGGAGCAGGAGCAGAGCGAGTACTGAGAAAGGCTTAGGGGTCCATCTGGGGGGTCCCAGGTGAGGAAAGACCCCAACCAAAAGTCAGAAAGCTTATTCTGGCTGCTTCAAAAGTGTAATAAATGAACTCAGAATGTTTTAAAACCTACAAAACAACCCTAATATTAAGAAAATTGGACATTAACTGGCTGGCGTACTGTTCTGGCAGGTCCCAAACTAGATGACCCCCAGAAAGGGGGTGGGGATCCGGAAAAGTTGACACCCATCATTTTCTCATAGTTTGGACTCTATAGAACCAGGATCTGCAAAAAGATCAATTTTAGCACAAAAATCCTACGGGAGCTGTTTTTTGGACGCATCGCACCACACTATTAGCAGAATATTAAGATTCCGGGACTGATATATGGTACAAGGAAGCCAATGAGTAAGTCCATGGGTCCAAATTTGGATTCTACATAGTGATAAATGTATGATTTGACACCAAAATTATTCAAATAGGACAAGTCTATGGGATTTTATTGCGGAATGCAAGATTACTGTATATTCAATGGCGGCCATCATGAAAATTGGCCGCCATCTTGATTTTTTTTTTGGCCAGATGGTTTTCTGAAAAGAGCAATGCCTAAGGAGTATGTGTGCCAATTTTGGTGCTTGTATCCGCAAGTGAACGATTCACCTGTAATATGCACTTTATCTGCCTCGCTATTTAAGTACATTTTGATGCCAATACTTTTGTACTTTTACTCAAGTACATTTTGAATTCTAGACTTAGGGTGCCCTCACACCAAAATACCTATGAGAGTGGAATCCACGTTCCGCCAATGCATTTCAATGAGAGTGAAGCGGTTTCATGCCAGCAGAGGATTTATGCAAAAAACGCTCCCTTCTCATTGAAATGCATTGGCGGAACGCGGATTCCACTCTCATAGGTATTTTGGTCTGAGGGCACCCTAATTCTAGAAAATGCCTAGAGTGGAATCCGCAAATGCATTTCAACGAGAATGGAGCGGTTTCATGACAGTAGAGGATTTCTGCGAAAAATGCTCCATTCTCATTGAAATGCATTGGCGGATTCCACTTGGATTCCACTTGGCACACCAAAATACCTATGAGAGTGGAATCCGCGTTCCGCCAATGCATTTCAATGAGAAGGGAGCGTTTTTTGCAGAAATCCTCTGCTGGCATGAAACCGCTTCACTCACATTGAAATGCATTTGGAACGCGGATTCCACTCTCATAGGTAACAGAGTATTTCTACATTTCAGTATTGATACCTTTACTTAAGTATAAAATGTGAGTACTTTGTCCACCACCGAATTCTGGTAGTGCACACGATTCAACGTAGCAGACAGAAAAATGTCTGAGGACACAAATGCATTCCATAGGTCAGGTACATTAGGTAGGCTAATGCACATTATTCCATAATGGTAGAGATTAATCTTGAGATTTAACCCTATTAATGTACTTGAGCATTTTTGCCAGAGCTAGGGTACGTTCGAACAGGCGACCAAAAGAGAGCATCCACTTATAGTATGTATGTCAAACGCTGAGCAGTACTGTACTACATTATTATTAGGGTTATGCAGGCTATGGGAATTTGTCTGATCCAAACCTAAATGGATTCCGCTGCCACTGTGTGATGTGCATCGTGTCCTCTCGCACAGGATCCATCTGTAGTGCCTTGCATCTTTTGTTTGTTTAGGTGTGACCTACTTGTTATTTTTACTGCTGTATCTCGGTAAGCCGCTGCCCCTCTAGAGAGTCGCGGTGCTTTGCACCTGGCACGCCGCTCAAAGTTGAATCCGTGGGCCATGGTTTCCGGCTAGGAAGCCACAGAACTTGTGTTCCTCTTCCCGGTTCATCTTCTGTGGCCCACTTTTATGCTTTTTGATCTTTAAAGCATCTCCCTCAATGCTGAGTGGCACAGAAATAACCCTAATGTTGGATGTAACAACAAAATAGCAGGAAATCCCATAATCACATATTTAAAAAAAAAAAAGAAAGAAAAAAGGGAAATTCTGCCTGGCTCGACTTTATTTACCTCATTAAAATGCTTTTTGGGTGTCTCTGTGGTCTGGGCTTATGGACTACTTGCTGGTTGCAGTTAAAATATTATTTAATAAAATGTTTTATCTCTGGGACCCCAAAATAAAAATCCTCAGTGTTACAAAATGGAACCATATTATGCGTCCATTTGGTTCCTATAACTACAATCACTTAGCTGGGGGAACCCCACGGTGAGAAGCAGTATTCCAGGCCCAGGAGATTTAACTCACCCACTACCAATGACGAGTCTTGACAGATTTATTTTTATTGCATTTAATCCAACATTACGCTGCCGTTTATCTGCTCAAAAAGTAGCGATTCTTGTTTTGACAGGAAACCGGTTCAAACCGGAATATGAAAAGGGTCAGGATCTGCATTGGGTTCAATGTTAAACACCCATTTCTCAGTTCACTGATCCTGCTTAGCGTTATCGACACTTCTGTGCTATCTAGCTAGCTTGTAGCTTTGGAACCACTCGGTGGATTAACGTGCAGTCTTTTTTCACGCACGTGGCGCAGCGTGCATGTGGATTATGCACGATCGTACTGGATTTACTTGAGATGGATATGCTGTGACTACTTTTAAAAGAAAAACTAAAAATAACTCTGATATAACGTGCGTTTGGTTAAATATTCCGGTAGTAAATGAGTTAACCTGGGAAGAGAATGAAAAGGTCCTCCATTTAGAAAAGTGGCTTTTAAAAAAGTTGGTCCCCAGAATTCTGGGGCAGCTAGCACGAGACTAGCGTTGAAGTTCAGCCTGCAATTAGCCACTGGTTGATGTGAATATTCCTGTTGTGACCTAATGGTGCAAAAATAACACGCTTCCGCAAATGTCACCGCTGATACATACAGTATGATGAGTAATTACCAATGAGGTTAACGACGCATAAACCGTGATTATGCAGAACTTGTTGCCAATTTCATGCACTTCTGAGGAATTCACAAATTAGGGGAAATCAATTGATGAAAATGAACTCTCGGAAATACCTTGTGAGAGGCAATTAATCTCGAATGAAGAGTGCTGCACTGGGCATGTAATTCAAAGATAAGCTATCACCCACTTATTGAAATAGCATCTAATTTATTCATGTTAATCAGTGTCTTTCAGCTCGGGCATCTTGCTTATGATAAACAAAATTCATCTAGGAGCCGTAGGAGGGCCACTTGTCGCTTTCATCCTCCAAGACGGCACAGCGCCGTTTCAATTAACCATTTGCATGGGAAGGGGGGCTTTAATAGGCGGAGCCAAGCACAAAAGGATTATTTAAAACGCGTGAAGATGCAAAGGGCAACAGCGAGAATTTCAAAAGGTCGCGCTGGTTTCCCCACTTCGAAATACCAGAGCATGAAGAAACGCCATTACTGTCACCCAAGCAATGCTACGTTGTACGGCAGTGTCACGTGCCAAAAAGGGGCAGATATATAAGCTCACAATGTGCCGCATAGGCGACGCGTTGTGAACTTGTGCAGCCCCTAGATCAGCTATTTTTTGCGGACAGTGGTGTCATGTATAAATCATGCTTATGCAAGTCTTTGCGTGTGCATGTTGCTGGGGGTGGGGCTTTATGACTGTACTGTAAGGTTATGTGTGAGTCTAGCATGTGTCTATGCCTGTCCAAGTGTGCACGGTAGAAGCACATGATCTGATGTGGGGACACAGCTCTCTGTCTCCATCTGTCACCAAGCCTTGACGTAGCGCTAAAGGTCAAAGTTCAAACTACAGATGCCCGGTGGTGATTAATGGGGAGAGAGTGGCTTGGACAGCCACCATGACACACAGTACTGCCGTTACAGTTGGAGGAGAGATGCTCGACTCCACGGGTGTCTGGATGTGATCTTTTCTGGCTCTCGGTTCATTGGTTTGTCATACTCGGAGCATGTACCGTAGCATGAAGTCCATGACAGATTGCAGGCATTTGCTGCTAAAGTTAGATGGGTTTTATCATTTCACTCTTATCCATCACATATTCAAGGTCATGGATAAAGATCTGAAAACTTTATCTCCTACTTACGAGTCAGAGAATCATCTTTGACTTAACCGCTCACAAGAAAAACTTTCAGTTTCGATCCAAAGCGATCACCCCAGATGGCAACAGTGAGGAGTTTGATATCCTGGCTCGGGTTTTGCAAAGGGAGACCCTTGCTAGCCTGGCGGTGCCCTCCTCTATCACACACTTCGTTTTGGGAAGAGAGTCTGGGGTTGCATGGAGAGATTCCATTCTGGGGGGTGGGCTAAAGCCTGGTGAGTTCTTAATTGCTCCCTTTGAACTTCAAAGGGGTTGTGCAATAAGGTAATTGATTGGGCCATACAAGTGTCAAGACCTCGTTAGTGTTCTCTCTAATCAATGAAAGCATCAAAGACAACAACCTGTTTGATGCCTGTGACCTCGTTAGTGTTCTCTCTAATCAATGAAACATCAAAGACAACTACCTGTTTGATGCCTGTCATAGAGGGGAGGGGGGAATGTTTTTGTGTCCACACAGCCTACAGCCCTGATTGGCTAACCCTTTCTGGTGGCTGGTGGAAATGGATTCTCAATTGTGAGGCTCCAGACCACACTACAACATGGGTGGTGTTGTGCGGCTAGACCCTTGCCACCTTCCTCTAGTCCCGGACTATGCACTACTTAGGCAGGCCATCAGTGGACGGGAGCAAGGTCTCAGCTTCACTGTTACACCTATAGGAGGTCTAGACAACTCAATGTTTTAGTCTTAACAGACCCACACTATGCCTGCTACTGTATCTGACCAATTGGAGGAGGCACAGGTGGTCCAGACCAGAGTGGAGACAGAGTGTGCCAATTAAGGTTGGTCTTCTTCCAAGAAAAAACGAGGTTATCACCACATGTATAACAACCTCCCGCACCATCCACCCCTAACCATTAGAAATATACTTGAGTAAAGAGTAGGGGTATACTGTAGATATATACTGTATATGTCACAGTTAGTTTGAGATCCAGTTAGATTGAGA